>NC_092177.1:26047664-26132664 GCF_045791955.1 Oncorhynchus clarkii lewisi
GTGAGCTGAAACTATCCCCATCTCTCTCTCTCTCTTACACACGCACACTCTCACATTCTGTCCCATTACATGAAAACTCACGTAAACATACCCATTCTCTGGAAATATGGACAATCACAATCAGTCTCTGCAACTCACACACACACATTGGTTGTTATGATCATTACTAGCAGGATGAGACTGTCAGAAAGAGGAGGAAGTCTAGTGTCTGCAAGTTAAACACCAACCCGACCGTGTGTGTGGGACCGCGTGTGTGTGTGTGTGTGTGGGACCGCGTGTGTGTGTGTGTGTGTGTGTGTGTGTGTGTGTGTGGGACCGCGCATGTGTGTGTGTGTGGGACCGCGTGCGTGTGTGTGTGGGACCGTGTGTGTGTGTGTGTGTGTGTGTGTGTGTGTGTGTGTGTGTGTGGGTGTGTGTGTGTGTGTGTGTGTGTGGGGCCGTGTGTGTGTGTGGGACCGTGTGTGTGTGTGGGACCGTGTGTGTGTGTGGGACCGTGTGTGTGTGGGACCGTGTGTGTATGGGGACCGTGTGTGTGTGTGTGGGACCGTGTGTGTGGGTGGGACCGTGTGTGTGTGTGTGGGTGGGACCGTGGGTGGGACCGTGTGTGTGGGTGGGACCGTGTGTGTGGGTGGGACCGTGTGTGTGTGTGTGTGTGGGACCGTGTGTGTGGGACCGTGTGTGTGTGTGTGGGGCCGTGTGTGTGTGGGACCGTGTGTGTGTGGGACCGTGTGTGTGTGTGGGTGGGACCGTGTGTGTGTGTGGGTATGGGTGGGACCGTGTGTGTGTGGGTGGGACCGTGGATATGTGGGACTGTGTGTGTGTGTGTGTGTGTGTGTACCGTGTGTGTGTGGGGCCGTGTGTGTGTGTGTGGCCATGTGTGTGTGTGGGACCGTGTTTGTGTGTGTGTGTGGGACTGTGTGTGTGGGACCGTGTGTGTGTGTGTGTGGGACCGTGTGTATGTGTGTGTGTGTGGGACCGTGTGTGTGTGTGTGGGACCGTGTGTGTGTGTGTGTGTGTGTGTGTGTGTGGGACCGTGTGGTTGGGACCGTGTGTGTGGGTGGGACAGTGTGTGTGTGTGGGTTGGACCGTGTGTGTGTGTGTGGGTGGACCGTGTGTGTGTGTGTGGGTGGGACCGTGTGTGTGTGTGGGTGGGACCGTGTGGGTGTGTGGGTGGGACCGTGTGTGGGTGTGACCGTGTGTGTGTGTGGGTGGGACCGTGTGTGTGTGGGTGGGACCGTGTGTGTGTGTGTGTGTGTGTGTGGGGGGGGGGGACCGTGTGTGGGTGGGACCGTGTGTGTGTGTGGGTGGGACCGTGTGTGTGTGTGTGGGTGGGACCGTGTGTGTGTGTGTGTGTGGGTGTGTGTGTGTGTGTATGGGTGGGACCGTGTGTGTGTGGGACCGTGGATATTTGGGACTGTGTGTGTGTGTGTGTGTGTGTGGTACCGTGTGTGTGTGGGGTCGTGTGTGTGTGTGGGGCCGTGTGTGTGTGTGTGGGGCCGTGTGTGTGTGTGGGGCCGTGTGTGTGTGTGGGACCGTGTTTGTGTGTGTGGGACCGTGTGTGTGGGGGACCGTGTGTGTGTGTGTGGGACCGTGTGTGGGACCGTGTGTGTGTGTGTGTGTGTGTGTGTGTGTGGGACCGTGTGTGTGGGACCGTGTGTGTGGGACCGTGTGTGTGGGGGAGCGTGTGGGACCGTGTGTGTGTGGGACCGTGTGTGTGGGACCGTGTGTGTGGGGGAGCGTGTGGGACCGTGTGTGTGTGTGTGTGTGTGTGTGTGTGGGACCGTGTGTTCTCTCCAGTGTAGCTGGACACTAAGCTGTGTCTGTTTTTAACCCTGTTCTCTCATTCAGTAACTGGATTCTGAGCCCAGAGTGCTTTTAACCCTTTATATACGGTTTCTATCTAACTCTTTGTCCTAATGCATGCAATAAGTACTTTAAATGCTTTTGTATTGAAGGAAGTATTTTGCATATCCCAACTCCCCCAGAGAGTGGAGGCAGGGTCTGCCATTGTCAACGGTGACCCTGGAGTAATTAGGGTGAAGTACCTTGCTGACAATGTGATTTCTCTCCTGTAGCTGGATACAGAGATGACTGTGTGTTCTCTCTCCTGTAGCTGGATGCAGAGCTGACTGTGTGTCTTCTCTCCTGTAGCTGGATGCAGAGCTGACTGTGTGTCTTCTCTCCTGTAGCTGGATGCAGAGCTGACTGTGTGTCTTCTCTCCTGTAGCTGGATGCAGAGCTGACTGTGTGCCTTCTCTCCTGTAGCTGGATACAGAGCTGACTGTGTGCCTTCTCTCCTGTAGCTGGATGCAGAGCTGACTGTGTGCCTTCTCTCCTGTAGCTGGATGCAGAGCTGACAGCACGCCATGAGCTGCAGGTAGAGCTGAAGAAAATGGAAGGAGACTATGAGCACAGAGTCCATGAGCTGGCGGCTGAAAAGGAGACTCTGGGATCTGAGAAGCAGGAGAGCGAGACAGAGAACCAGAGCCTAATGGAGCAGATCAACACGCTCAATGAAGAGGTACTCACTCACACAGAGAGAACCCTTCAGTCATTTAACAGACATGCTTATCCGGAGCCACTTAGTGCTTTCATCTTAAGATAGCGATGTGAAAACCCAGAGCTCCAAGTTGTATTACTCTACCAATAAGAACCGAGTAGAAAACTCCCCTTGACCAATAAGAATCGAGTAGAGAGCTCCCCATGACCAATAGGAGTAAAGGGGAAAGTAATAGGAGCTCCAAGTAGCTCATAAGAAGTGGTCCACTCACCTGACACAGAGGGAGGAGGAGAGGTGTACCTGTCAGTGTCCTGGTGTTAGTCCAGCTGGACCCTGCGTCATAGTGACACACTGAGCATGTACCATCTAAAACACACAGGCCTAAACAGTCTACCCGCATCATTGTGTGTGTGTGTCCGCATAACTATGTGTCTTATGGCTCCACACAGACCTTGGCAGGTCCCTTCCCCAACAGGCTGAGGCCAGCAGAATCATCTCATGGTCTCTCACGTCCAACTGGCTGTCCCCACGTCAACACAAACATCAAAACCCTCATCGACAGATCATTCACTCCCTCCTCCATTTGAGCCCGATCCAGAGAGTCTTCATATGTAGAACACACACACACACTAGAAATACAGAGAAGGAAGTCTTCTCTCATGGTGTATTAGCATAATCTTTCAGGCTTGAAATCTTCTCTGTTGAAATCTCTTTCTCAATTTAAATTCAATTCAATAGACTTTATTGATGAGGCAAGTTAAATTACTTACATTGTTTTTATATTAATAATTTAACAATGGTGGGGCCAACAGCGATAATGATAGTAGTAGTTGAAATGGGATTACCATTAACAGAAACTACTCTCTCCCCATCTTTCTCTCGCTCTCTCCCCATCTTTCTCTCGCTCGCTCGCTCTCTCCCCATCTTTCTCTCTCTCGCTCGCTCTCTCCCGTCTCTCTCGCTCGCTCTCTCCCGTCTCTCTTGCTCGCTCTCTCCCGTCTCTCTCGCTCGCTCTCTCCCGTCTCTCTCGCTCGCTCTCTCCCGTCTCTCTCTCTCGCTCGCTCTCTCCCGTCTCTCTCTCTCGCTCGCTCTCTCCCGTCTCTCTCGCTCGCTCTCTCCCGTCTCTCTCTCTCGCTCGCTCTCTCCCGTCTCTCTCTCTCGCTCGCTCTCTCCCGTCTCTCTCTCTCGCTCGCTCTCTCCCGTCTATCTCGCTCGCTCGCTCTCTCCCGTCTCGCTCGCTCGCTCTCTCCCGTCTCGCTCGCTCGCTCGCTCTCTCCCGTCTCGCTCGCTCGCTCTCTCCACGGCTCGCTCGCTCGCCCTCTCTCCACGGCTCGCTCGCTCGCCCTCTCTCCACGGCTCGCTCGCTCGCTCTCTCTCTCCACGGCTCGCTCGCTCGCTCTCTCTCTCCACGGCTCGCTCGCTCGCTCTCTCTCCACGGCTCGCTCGCTCGCTCTCTCTCCACGGCTCGCTCGCTCGCTCTCTCTCTCCACGGCTCGCTCGCTCGCTCTCTCTCTCCACGGCTCGCTCGCTCGCTCTCTCTCTCCACGGCTCGCTCGCTCGCTCTCTCTCTCTCCACGGCTCGCTCGCTCGCTCTCTCTCCACGGCTCGCTCGCTCGCTCTCTCTCCACGGCTCGCTCGCTCGCTCTCTCTCTCTCACGGCTCGCTCGCTCGCTCTCTCTCCACGGCTCGCTCGCTCTCTCTCCACGGCTCGCTCGCTCGCTCTCTCTCTCCACGGCTCGCTCGCTCGCTCTCTCTCTCCACGGCTCGCTCGCTCGCTCTCTCTCTCCACGGCTCGCTCGCTCGCTCTCTCTCTCCCGGCTCGCTCGCTCGCTCTCTCTCTCCCGGCTCGCTCGCTCGCTCTCTCTCTCCCGGCTCGCTCGCTCGCTCTCTCTCTCCCGGCTCGCTCGCTCGCTCTCTCCGCCCGTCTCGCTCGCTCTCTCTCTCCCGGCTCGCTCGCTCGCTCTCTCCACGGCTCGCTCGCTCGCTCTCTCTCTCTCCACGGCTCGCTCGCTCGCTCTCTCTCTCCACGGCTCGCTCGCTCGCTCTCTCTCTCCACGGCTCGCTCGCTCGCTCTCTCTCTCCACGGCTCGCTCGCTCGCTCTCGCTCGCTCTCTCCGCCCGTCTCTCGCTCGCTCTCTCCGCCCGTCTCTCGCTCTCTCTCTCCTCCCGTCTCTCGCTCTCTCTCTCCGCCCGTCTCTCGCTCGCTCTCTCCGCCCGTCTCTCGCTCGCTCTCTCCGCCCGTCTCTCGCTCGCTCTCTCCGCCCGTCTCTCGCTCGCTCTCTCCGCCCGTCTCTCGCTCGCTCTCTCCTCCCGTCTCTCGCTCGCTCTCTCCGCCCGTCTCTCGCTCGCTCTCTCCGCCCGTCTCTCGCTCGCTCTCTCCGCCCGTCTCTCGCTCGCTCTCTCCGCCCGTCTCTCGCTCGCTCTCTCCGCCCGTCTCTCGCTCGCTCTCTCCTCCCGTCTCTCGCTCGCTCTCTCCGCCCGTCTCTCGCTCGCTCTCTCCGCCCGTCTCTCGCTCGCTCTCTCCGCCCGTCTCTCGCTCGCTCTCTCCGCCCGTCTCTCGCTCGCTCTCTCCGCCCGTCTCTCTCCAGATAGAGAAGCTCAATAAGGATCTGAAGGAGGCCAAGGCTACAGTGGTCATCGTCCATGTCCCAAGTGGTCCTGCTCCTCCTCTACCAGGCCAAGGTGGTCTCCCACCTCCCCTCCCGGGACAAACCGGCATGCCCCCTCCCCCTCCACCCCTACCCGGCCAAGCAGGCCTCCCTCCTCCCCTCCTGGGTATGCCCAGTCCCCCACCTCCCCCGCCCTTACCAGGTATCCCCGGTCCCCCTCCACCCCCTCCTCTCCCTGGGATGGCCGGTATGCCCCCGCCGCCCCCTCCTCTCCCTGGGATGGCCGGTATGCCCCCGCCGCCCCCTCCTCTCCCCCCCGCCGCCCCCTCCTCTCCCTGGGATGGCCGGTATGCCCCCGCCGCCCCCTCCTCTCCCTGGGATGGCCGGTATGCCCCCGCCGCCCCCTCCTCTCCCTGGGATGGCCGGTATGCCCCCGCCGCCCCCTCCTCTCCCTGGGATGGCTGGTTTGCCCCCGCCGCCCCCTCCTCCACCAGGGATGGCCGGTATGCCCCCGCCACCACCTGGAATGGGGGGCTGGGGCGCCTCTGTGCCACCCCCTCTGCCCTTCGGCCTGGCACCCAAGAAGGAGTACAAGCCTGAGGTGCAGCTGAAGAGAGCCAACTGGAGCAAGGTGAGGTTGGGTGTGCATATGTTAGATGGTGAGAACATGAGGAAAGATGTGATTGTCAGTGTCTCTTCTAAAACTGCACTAAAAGTTGGTGAGTGTGTGTGTGTGTGTGTGTGTGTGTGTGTGTGTGTGTGTGTTCTGTCCTTTATTAGTGTGCCCAATTAGAGTCTGGAATAACAACTGCAAAGCTCTTGACCGCGTGTGTGTGTGTGTGTGTGTGTGTGTGTGTGTGTGTGTGTGTGTGTGAATACTAAGCCCGTGACCATATGTGAGTGTATATGACTGTGTGTGTGAATGTCTGCCTCTGTTCTTTCATGAGTGTGTGTGTGTGTGTGGACTGTTCCATGTTCTCCTCCTCTCTCTCATTTGCGATGGTTAAAACATCAGAATGGCCCTGTCTCTCTTTAGCCTAAAGCTACTGTTTAATAGCTTCAGCAGAGTTCATCTGTGTTTAGTCTCTCTCTCGTTCTTTCTCCCTCGCTCTCCCCAAATCTCTGTTCTCTTTGTTCGTTCGGCCCTTTGACGAGGATGTCACAGAAATGTATTTTTTAATAAGATGCTTCTTTTAACTGTGCTGGTGAAAGATAATTAAATAGCTTCAAGAAAGGACAGCATTCTTTTGTCATTTAAATTAGCATTTTATTTCTCTAGCCCCTGTATCACATTCTTTCCCCCTTCCTCACCCCCACATCCCCTCCCAGAAGCATCTTGGGTAATGAAAGGGTCACATATGTGAACACATATTTCTTGTTCCGACCGTGCAGTAATATCAAACAAGTAATCTAACAATTCCACAACAACTACCTAATACACACATCTAAGGGATGGAATAAGAATATATTCATATAAATATATGGATAGGAGAACTGAGGATGGATCAACAACATTGTAGTTACTCCACAATACTAACCTAATTGACTGAGTGAAAAGAAGGAAGCCTGTACAGAATATAATTATTCCATAATTTGCATCCTGTTTGCAACAAGGCACTAAAATAATAGTGGCAAAAGTGGAAAAGCAATTCACTTTTTTGTCCTGACTAAAAAGTTATGTTTGGGACAAATCCAATACAACAATTTTATTTAACTAGGCAAGTCAGTTAAGAACAAATTCTTATTTTCAATGACGACCTAGGAACTGCTTGTTCAGGTGCAGAACAACAGATTTGTACCTTGTCAGCTTGGGGATTTGAACTTGCAACCTTCCGTTTACTAGTCCAACGCTCTAACCACTAGGCTACCCTGCCGCCCCACATTACTCCATATTTTCAAGGATATACTAGTGGCTGCATCATGTTATGGGTATGCTTGTAATCGGTAAGGACTGTGGAGTTTTTCAGGATAAAAAGAAACAGAATGGAGCTAAGCATAGGCAAAATCCTAGAGGAAAACCTGGTTGTCTATTTCCCACCAGACACTGAGAGATACATTCACCTTTCACCAGGACAATAACCCAAAACATAATCTACACTGGAGTTGCTTTCCAAGAAGTTGTTACATATTTAAGTTTTGATTCAAATCTGCTTGAAAACCTATGGCAAGACCTGATGGTTGTCGAGGAATGATCAACAACCAGTTTGATAAATTTTACACAATCCAGATGTGGAAGGTTCTTAGAGATTTACCCAGAAAACTAACAGCTGTAATCCCTAAGAAAGGTGCTTCTACAACGCATTGACTCAGGGGTGTGAATACTTATGTAAATTAGATGTCTACTTCATTTTCAATACATTTAGTACATTTCTAAAAACATGTTTTCACTTTGTCATTATGGGTTATTGTGAGTAGATGGGTGAGAGAGAACATTTATTTCATCCATTTTGAATTCAGGCTGTATCACAGCAAATTGTGGAATAAGTTAAGCGGTGTGAATACTTTCTGTAGGCACTGTAGGTTGACCTCTCACCTCTACCCATCACTCCACTCCAATACTGCTCAAGGCCAATAACAACAACCTCACAAATGACCCCCCCCCATCACACCCCTCATCCCTCGCTTCTGGGGCACTGCAGCAGCGCCATCTGCACTTCTCTTCTCCTTTTCCTCCTCCTCCTATCCCTCGTTACTCGGCCCAGTGAAACAACTCCACCGTCAACCCACTCTGGCCCCTGACCCTTTTCCTTCTCTGCTGTCCACACACACACACCGCTTGATGCTGCAGGCAGGGTGGCAAGGTGATGACCTCACGGGTGCGTTGGCTGAGCTCAGCACTGATGGAATGCCCTCAGGCTGCACACGTCTCCTGGCCAGCCTCCCTGATCTTTCTCTCCATTTTCTCTCTTTCTGTCTCTCTCTCGGCCGGCGTCTCTCTCTCGGCCGGCGTCTCTCTCTCGGCCGGCGTCTCTCTCGGTCTCTCTTCATAGATTGTTTGTTTTCTCAGTCTTGTTCTCGGTCTCGTTGTTGTTCTCTATTTTCTCTCTCTGTGTGTCTTTCTGTCTGTCTCATTTCAATTCAAGGGGCTTTATTGGCATGTGGAACATATGTGAACATTGCCAAAGCAAGTGAAGTAGATAATATACAAAAGTGAAATAAACAATAAAAACGAACAGTAAACGTTACACATACAGAAGTTTCAAAACAATAAAGACATTACAAATGTCATATTTATATATAGTGTTGTAACGATGTACAAAAGGGAAAATAAATTAGCATACATATGGGTTGAATTTACAAGGGTGTTTGTTCTTCACTGGTTGACCTTTTCTTGTAGCAACAGGTAGAGAGAGGTTGACCGATTATGATCTTTCAACGCCGATACCAATTATTGGAGGACCAAAAAAGCCGATACCGATTAATTGGACGATTATGATTTTTGTATATTTTTTATTTGTTATGACAATTACAACAAAACTGAATTAACACCTATTTTAACTTTAATATAATACATCAATAAAATCAATTTAGCCTCAAATAAATAATGAAGCATGTTCAATTTGGTTTAAATAATGCAAAAACAAAGTGTTGATGAAGAAAGTAAAAGTACAGTATGTGCTATGTAAGAAAGCTAACGTTTAAGTTCCTTGCTCAGAACATGAAAACATATGAAAGCTGGTGGTTCCTTTTAACATGAGACTTCAATATTCCCAGGTAAGAAGTTTTAGGTTGTAGTTATTATAGGACTATTTCCCGCGCAATGCTTGACGCACAACGAAGAGCTGCTGGCAAAACGCACAAAAGTGCTATTTGAATGAATGTTTGCGCGCCTGCTTCTGCCTACCACCGCTCAGTCAGATACTTAGATGCTTGTATGCTCAGTCAGATTATATGCAACGCAGGACACGCTAGATAATATCTAGTAATATCATCAATCATGTGTAGTTAACTAGTGATTATGATTGATTGTTTTTTATGAGAAGTTTAATGCAAGCTAGCAACTTACCTTGGCTTACTGCATTCGCGTAACAGGCAGTCAGTCTCCTTGTGGAGTGCAATGAGAGAGAGGCAGGTCGTTATTGCGTTGAACTAGTTAACTGTAAGGTTGCAAGATTGGATCCCCCGAGCCGACAAGGTGAAAATCTGTCGTTCTGCCCCTGAACGAGGCAGTTAACCCACTGTTCCTAGGCCGTCATTGAAAATAAGAATGTGTTCTTAACTGACTTGCCTAGTTAAATAAAGCTATAAAACAAAACATATAGCTTTATTTATACTAGGTTGATATATATATTTTTTTACAATTATTTTTAAAAAATCGGCAAATCGGGGGCGCCCAAAAATACGGATTACCGATTGTTATGAAAACTTGAAATCGGCCCTAATTAATCGGTCGACCTCTAGCAACAGGTCACAAATCTTGCTGCTGTGATGGCACATTTTGGCATTTCACCCAGTAGATATGGGAGTTTATTAAACTTGAGTTTGTTTTCGAATTCTTTGGATCTGTGTAATTTTAGGGAAATATGTGTCTCTATGGTCATACTTTGAGCAGGAGGTTAAGAAGTGCAGCTCAGTTTCCACCTCATTTTGTGGGCAGTGTGCACAGCCTGTCTTCTCTTGAGAGCTATGTCTGCCTACGTTGGCCTTTCTCAATAGCAAGGCTATGCTCACTGTCATGTCTTTGGCATCATTAAAACTGACTTATTTATCAAATAACTCTCTAATTATTATTACGGAATTAAACTGATTAATCATGTAACTGTAATTAACTAGGAAGTCGGGGCACCAAGGATAATATTCAGATTACAAAGTTATAATTTTCCTAATATAACTTTCAGATATTTTAATATCTGATCAATTAGTCTTCTAATTAATGAATTATTATTTACCTCAAGTTAGTCTCATTCCAAACGTCTGCACGAACCCAGTCTTCACTACGAGTCATCCGTACATCAATTGTCTTAAAATCATTTATTTACTAACTAATTCACAGAAATGCGTAACAAACAGTAGATACGGTTACAAATAAATGATAGCGGTTGTGCCCTAGTGGGCTAAACCGGCATGGCGGCTTGTTAGACAAAAGGGGAGTGGGGGTCAGCTGAGAAGTCACTACAGAGTTGAATATTATAACAATTGAAATGCTAATCCTTTGCACATGAACACCCACTCATTGGGGAATAATTGCAATCAATATATATTTACGCTCAGTGTGTTGTCGGGATCTCTGTTGAAAAGTTTGTTTCTGTTGGAGAGTTTGTCCTCTTTCGCTCTCTCTGTCGTGGTTAGAATGGATAGTTCAGAGTGACATTCATTCATGTCGTCATAGGTTAGATGTTTCGGAGGTTGTCGGTCTTCGCGTTCAATGATACCGAATGCCTAGCTGCAGACTAGTAATTAATATCAAAGACTTGTTCTTATTCTGTCGGTATCAATAGTCTAAGAGTTTAATCACGTGGTA
The DNA here is from genome assembly GCF_045791955.1 of Oncorhynchus clarkii lewisi. NCBI lineage: Eukaryota > Metazoa > Chordata > Actinopteri > Salmoniformes > Salmonidae > Oncorhynchus > Oncorhynchus clarkii. Next base: position 26,058,235 of record NC_092177.1, read on the forward strand.
TGGATAAAAGATTCAGCCATCTACTCAAACCTTGGCCCTCTCGTGGTTAGCTCATCTGCAACCTTTAGCCATCTCGTAATTGAGGTAAGCTCGGTCTCCTCTCAAACCTTGGCCCTAATCTCGTTATCGAGGTAAACTGGTCTGGTGATAGAAAACCTAGGTGGGTGTTTTATTCGGAAGAGCAGAAAAGGGCCTGTCCCATTTATTTATTTCACCTTTATTTAACCGGGTAGGCAAGTTGAGAACAAGTTCTCATTTACAATTGCAATGACGCCAGACCATAACTGTGCTCATGGGCGGTCCTCTGATTTAGTTAAACTCCAAAGGGAATTGGAGTTTCCTTCATTAAACAGTCCAAAATCACATTACACAATTTCGCAAACAGTATCATCCTCACTCATTCATCTTATACAACGATTAGATGTAAACCTCATAACTGAGGCTATTGTGTAAACAGCGTTATGGTAATGTGGCCGTATTGTCTCCCATGAGCCTCACCAAATTGTACCAAACGGATCAGTTCGTAGCTGGATTCTTCACCAATCTTTTATACCTTCTCCAGAACATAAATGTAATTCGGTTCTCCAGTTCTGTGAGGTGGAAGAAATTCCTTTGTTCTCTCTATGAAACTCACTCTCACTCTATACTGTGGCAAAGAGGAGATAATCTCATCCAGGAATTTACGACCTCTCTGACCACAGCAGCCTGGGTGTAGGAGACAGAGAGCGATGGTGCCGAGGTAGGGGGATGGTGCTCGCGGTGTCCTAAGAGGGCAACTTCATGACATCACTGAGTCTGTACGTAGTCAAAGCTTTCCTTAAGTTTGGGTCAATCACAGTGGTCAGGTATTCTGCCACTGTGTACTCTCTGTTTAGGGCCAAATAGCAGTCTAGTTTGCTCTGTTTTTTTGTTAATTAGTTGACACATTGGAAATAATTATCTTTTTGTTTTCTCATGATTTGGTTGGGTATAATTGTGTTGCTGTCCTGGGGCTCTGTGGGGTCTGTTTGTGTTTGTGAACAGAGCCCCAGGACCAGCTTTCTTAGGGGACTCTTCTCCAGGTTCATCTCTCTGTAGGTGATGGCTTTGTTATGGAAGGTATGGGAATCGCTTCCTTTTAGGTAGTGCTAGAATTTAACGGCTCTTTTCTGGATTTTGATAGTTAGCGGGTATCGGCTTAATTCTGCTCTGTGATATTTTTGCAGAATTCTGCATGCAGAGTCTCAATTTGATGTTTGTCCCATTTTGTGAATTCTTGGTTGGTGAGCGGACCCCAGACCTCACAACCATAAAGGGCAATGGGATCTATGACTGATGCAAGTATTTTTAGCCAGATCCTAATTGGTATGTTGAATGTTATGTTCCTTTTGATGGCATAGAATGCCCTTCTTGCCTGGTCTCTCAGATCGTTCACAGCTTTGTGGAAGTTACCTGATGTTTAGGCCGAGGTATGTATAGGTTTTTGTGTGCTCTAGGGCAACAGTGTCTAGATGGAATTTGTATTTGTGGTCCTGGCGACTGGACCTTTTTTGGAACACCATTATTTTTAGTCTTACTTAGATTTACTGTCAGGGCCCAGGTCTGACAGAATCTGTGCAGAAGATCTAGGTGCTGCTATAGGCCCTCCTTGGTTGGTGACATCAGCAGTAGACATTTGACTTCAGATTCTAGTAGGGTGAGGCCGGGTGCTGCAGACTTTTCTAGTGCCCGCGCCAACTCGTTGATATATATGTTGAAGAGGGTGGGGCTTAAGCTGCATCCCTGTCTCACCCCATGGCCTTGTGGGAAGAAATGTGTGTTTTTTGCCTATTTTAACCGCACACTTGTTGTTTGTGTTCATGGATTTTATAATGTTGTATGTTTTACCTCTCTCTCTCTGTGTCTCTTTCTCTCTCTGTGTCTCTTTCTCTCTCTGTGTCTCTTTCTCTCTCTGTGTCTCTTTCTCTCTCTGTGTCTCTTTCTCTCTCTGTGTCTCTTTCTCTCTCTGTCTCTCTTTCTCTCTCTGTCTCTCTTTCTCTCTCTGTCTCTCTTTATCTCTCTGTCTCTCTTTATCTCTCTGTGTCTCTTTCTCTCTCTGTGTCTCTCTTTCTCTCTCTGTGTCTTTCTCGCTGTCTATCTCTCTGTATCTCTCTCTCTCTCTGTCTCTCTCTCTCTCTTGCTCTGTCTCTCTGGTTCTCGCTCTGTCTCTCTGGTTCTCGCTCTGTCTCTCTGGTTCTCGCTCTGTCTCTCTGGTTCTCGCTCTCTGAAGGCAGTTTATTATGAGGTGGTGATTATTGGAAGAGAGAAAGAAGAAAATTAGCAATATAGCTAGAAAAAAGAGAGGAGGATGAAGGGAGGGGAGGATTAAGGGTGAGAGGAGGAGGATAAGGGGGAAAGGAGGGGATAACAGGGAGGGGAGGATAATGGGGGGGGGGAGAAGAGGAGGATAAAGGGAATGGAATCCTCGCTCTCTGAAGGAGAATGAGGAGTAGGGAAATGACTAGCTTGCTCCTCTCCTCCTCTGTCTCTCTCTCCATCCTCTCTTTCAGCGCCCTGGTCCTCCTGCTCTTTCTCTGTCCTTCTTTCCTCCTCCGTCTCTCTCTCCATCCTCTCTTTCAGCGCCCTGGTCCTCCTGCTCTTTCTCTGTCCTTCTTTCCTCCTCCTCCTCCGTGTGTCTCTCCATACTCTTTCAGCGCCCTGGTCCTCCTGCTCTTTCTCTGTCCTTCTCTCCTGCTCCGTGTGTCTCTCCATCCTCTCTTTCAGTGCCCTGGTCCTCCTGCTCTTTCTCTGTCCTTCTCTCCTCCTCCGTGTGTCTCTCCATCCTCTCTTTCAGTGCCCTGGTCCTCCTGCTCTTTCTCTGTCCTTCTCTCCTCCTCCGTGTGTCTCTCCATCCTCTCTTTCAGCGCCCTGGTCCTCCTGCTCTTTCTCTGTCCTTCTCTCCTCCGTCTCTCTCTCCATCCTCTCTTTCAGCGCCCTGGTCCTCCTGCTCTTTCTCTGTCCTTCTTTCCTCCTCCTCCGTGTGTCTCTCCATCCTCTTTCAGCGCCCTGGTCCTCCTGCTATTTCTCTCTTCTTCTCACCTCCTCCTCCTCCATGTGTCTCTCCATCCTCTTTCAGCGCCCTGGTCCTCCTGCTCTTTCTGTCTTTCTTTCCTCCTCCGTCTCTCTCTCCATCCTCTCTTTCAGCGCCCTTGTCCTCCTGCTCTTTCTCTGTCCTTCTTTCCTCCTCCGTGTGTCTCTCCATCCTCTTTCAGCGCCCTGGTCCTCCTGCTCTTTCTCTGTCCTTCTCTCCTCCTCCGTGTGTCTCTCCATCCTCTCTTTCAGCGCCCTGGTCCTCCTGCTCTTTCTCTCCTCCGTCTCTCTCTCCATCCTCTCTTTCAGCGCCCTGGTCCTCCTGCTCTTTCTCTGTCCTTCTTTCCTCCTCCTCCGTGTGTCTCTCCATCCTCTTTCAGCGCCCTGGTCCTCCTGCTATTTCTCTCTTCTTCTCACCTCCTCCTCCTCCGTGTGTCTCTCCATCCTCTTTCAGCGCCCTGGTCCTCCTGCTCTTTCTGTCTTTCTTTCCTCCTCCGTCTCTCTCTCCATCCTCTCTTTCAGCGCCATTTTCCTCCTGCTCTTTCTCTGTCCTTCTTTCCTTCCTCCTCCGTGTGTCTCTCCATCCTCTTTCAGCGCCCTGGTCCTCCTGCTCTTTCTCTGTCCTTCTCTCCTCCTCCGTGTGTCTCTCCATCCTCTCTTTCAGTGCCCTGGTTCTCCTGCTCTTTCTCTGTCCTCACCTCCTCCGTGTGTCTCTCCATCCTCTCTTTCAGCGCCCTGGTCCTCCTGCTCTTTCTCTCCTTCTCACCTCCTCCTCCTCCGTGTGTCTCTCCATCCTCTCTTTCAGCGCCCTGGTCCTCCTGCTCTTTCTCTGTCCTTCTTTCCTCCTCCTTCGTGTGTTTCTCCATCCTCTCTTTCAGCGCCCTGGTCCTCCTGCTCTTTCTCTCTGCTTCTCACCTCCTCCTCCTCCGTGTGTCTCTCCATCCTCTCTTTCAGCGCCCTGGTCCTCCTGCTCTTTTTCTGTCCTTCTCTCCTCCTCCGTGTGTCTCTCCATCCTCTCTTTCAGCGCCCTGGTCCTCCTGCTCTTTCTCTCTCCTTCTCACCTCCTCCTCCGTGTGTCTCTCCATCCTCTCTTTCAGCGCCCTGGTCCTCCTGTTCTTTCTCTCTCCTTCTCACCCCCTCCTCCTCCGTGTGTCTCTCCATCCTCTCTTTCAGCGCCCTGGTCCTCCTGTTCTTTCTCTGTCCTTCTCTCCTCCTCCATCTCTCTCTCCATCCTCTTTCAGCGCCCTGGTCCTCCTGCTCTTTCTCTGTCCTTCTTTCCTCCTCCTCCGTGTGTCTCTCCATCCTCTCTTTCAGCGCCTTGGTCCTCCTCCTCTTTCTCTCTCCTTCTCACCTCCTCCTCTTCCGTGTGTCTCTCCATCCTCTCTTTCAGCGCCCTGGTCCTCCTGCTCTTTCTCTGTCCTTCTTTCCTCCTCCTCTGTGTCTCTCTCCATCCTCTCTTTCAGCGCCCTGGTCCTCCTGCTCTTTCTCTCTCCTTCTTTCCTCCTCCTCTGTGTCTCTCTCCATCCTCTCTTTCAGCGCCCTGGTCCTCCTGCTCTTTCTCTCTCCTTCTTTCCTCCTCCTCTGTGTCTCTCTCCATCCTCTCTTTCAGCGCCCTGGTCCTCCTGTTCTTTCTCTGTCCTTCTTTCCTCCTCCTCTGTGTCTCTCTCCATCCTCTCTTTCAGCGCCCTGGTCCTCCTGCTCTTTCTCTGTCCTTCTCCCACTTAATTGCTCGATTTATGGATTAATGTTTTTTTTTGCTAAATTGCATAGGGTGGTTGTTGAAAGGATTCGTGAGGCATTTATCTCTCTCTCTCCCCTCTCTCTCTCTGTGTGTAACAGATTGGATTTGAGGATCTGTCTGAAAACAGTTTCTGGACTAAGACCAAAGAGGATCGCTATGAGAACAACGAGCTCTTCGCCAAACTCACCTTGGCCTTCTCCTCCCAGACCAAGAGTGAGTGTCACCCCGTGCATGTGTGTTTATGCAGGGATGTGTGTCACCCCGTGCACGTGTGTTTATGCAGGGATGTGTGTCACCCCGTGCACGTGTGTTTATGCAGGGATGTGTGTCACCCCGTGCACGTGTGTTTATGCAGGGATGTGTGTTGCACGTGTGTTTATGCAGGGATGTGTGTTCTGGCTCGTGTATCCCTGCCTGACAGCAGTGCACTTGTCTCAGTAAAGTTGACTTAATAATGATGATGGATTTGTCTCCTGCTCCATCTCTCTCTCCCTTTCTCTTTCTATGTCCATTCCATCCATCCCACAGCCTCCAAAGGTAAGAACACACAAATGATGTTGGGTACAAGGGCTGGTGTGTGTGTTGTTTTGGCCTTGTTGTCTCATTCTGAGAGACAGAGTATGCACTGGGTTAAATGGATGGGGAGGAGGAATGGATGGGCATGGGGAGGAGGAATGGATGGGCATGGGGAGGAGGAATGGATGGGCATGGGGAGGAGGATTGGATGGGGAAGAGGAATGGATGGGGAGGAGGAATGGATGGGGAAGGGGAATGGATGGGGAGGAGGAATGGATGGGGAATGGATGGGGAGGGGGAATGGATGGGGAAGAGGAATGGATGGGGAGGAGGAATGGATGGGGAGGAGGAATGGATGGGCATGGGGAAGAGGAATGGATGGGCATGGGGAAGAGGAATGGATGGGCATGGGGAAGAGGAATGGATGGGCATGGGGAAGAGGAATGGATGGGCATGGGGAAGAGGAATGGATGGGCATGGGGAAGAAGAATGGATGGGAAGGGGAGGGGGAATGGATGGGGAGGGCGAATGGATGGGGAAGAGGAATGGATGGGGAGGAGGAATGGATGGGCATGGGAAGGAGGAATGGATGGGGAAGAGGAATGGATTGGGAAGAGGAATGGATGTGCATGGGGAGGAGGAATGGATGGGCATGGGGAAGAGGAATGGATGGGCATGGGGAAGAGGAATGGATGGGCATGGGGAAGAGGAATGGATGGGGAAGAGGAATGGATGGGGAGGAGGAATGGATGGGGAAGAGGAATGGATGGGCATGGGGAAGAGGAATGGATGGGCATGGGGAGGAGGAATGGATGGGGATGGATGGGCATGGGAAGGAGGAATGGATGGGGAAGAGGAATGGATGGGAAGAGGAATGGATGGGCATGGGGAGGAGGAATGGATGGGAAGGAGGAATGGATGGGGAAGAGGAATGGATGGGGAAGAGGAATGGATGGGGAAGAGGAATGGATGGGGAGGAGGAATGGATGGGGAGGGCGAATGGGGAAGAGGAATGGATGGGCATGGGGAGGAGGAATGGATGGGGGGATGGGGAGGAGGAATGGATGGGGAAGAGGAATGGATGGGGAGGAGGAATGGATGGGGAGGATGGGCAATGGATGGGGAGGAGGAATGGATGGGGAGGAGGAATGGATGGGGAGGAGGAATGGATGGGGAAATGAGGAATGGATGGGGAAGAGGAATGGATGGGGAAGAGGAATGGATGGGCATGGGGAGGAGGAATGGATGGGCATGGGGAGGAGGAATGGATGGGGAGGAGGAATGGATGGGCATGGGGATGGATGGGGATGGGGAGGAAATGGATGGGGGCATGGGGAGGAGGATTGGATGGGCATGTGGAGGAGGAATGGAAGGGGAGGGGGAATGGATGGGGAAGAGGAATGGATGGGGAAGAGGAATGGATGGGGAGGGAGAGGAATGGATGGGGAGGAGGAATGGATGGGGAGGAGGAATGGATGGGGAAGAGGAATGGATGGGCATGGGGAAGAGGAATGGATGGGCATGGGGGGAAGAGGAATGGATGGGCATGGATGGGGAAGGGAATGGATGGGCATGGGGAGGAGGATTGAGGAATGGGGGGGGAAGGGGAATGGAAGGAGGAATGGAAAGAGGAATGGATGGGCATGGGGAAGAGGAATGGATGGGCAAGAGGGGGAATGGATGGGAAGGGGAATGGATGGGGAAGAGGAATGGATTGGGAAGAGGAATGGATGTGCATGGGGAGGAGGAATGGATGGGCATGGGGAAGAGGAATGGATGGGCATGGGGAAGAGGAATGGATGGGCATGGGGAAGAGGAATTGATGGGGAAGAGGAATGGATGGGGAGGAGGAATGGATGGGGAAGAGGAATGGATGGGCATGGGGAAGAGGAATGGATGGGCATGGGGAGGAGGAATGGATGGGGAAGAGGAATGGATGGGGAGGAGGAATGGAATGGATGGGCATGGGGAAGAGGAATGGATGGGCATGGGGAAGAGGAATGGATGGGGGAGGATGGGGAAGAGGAATGGATGGGGAAGAGGAATGGATGGGGAGGAGGAATGGATGGGGAGGAGGAATGGATGGGCATGGGGAAGAGGAATGGATGGGCATGGGGAAGAGGAATGGATGGGCATGGGGAGGAGGAATGGATGGGGAAGAGGAATGGATGGGGAGGAGGAATGGATGGGGAGGAGGAATGGATGGGGAGGAGGAATGGATGGGGAGGAGGAATGGATGGGGAAGAGGAATGGATGGGGAAGAGGAATGGATGGGGAAGAGGAATGGATGGGGAAGAGGATGGATGGGGAGGAGGAATGGATGGGCATGGGGAGGAGGAATGGATGGGCATGGGGAGGAGGAATGGATGGGGAGGAGGAATGGATGGGGGGGAGGAGGAATGGATGGGCATGGGGAGGAGGAATGGATGGGCATGGGGAGGAGGAATGGATGGGCATGGGGAGGAGGAGGATGGGGAGGAGGATTGGATGGGCATGGGGAGGAGGAATGGAAGGGGAGGGGGAATGGATGGGGAAGAGGAATGGATGGGGAAGAGGAATGGATGGGGAGGGAGAGGAATGGATGGGGAGGAGGAATGGATGGGGAGGAGGAATGGATGGGGAAGAGGAATGGATGGGCATGGGGGGAAGAGGAATGGATGGGCATGGGGGGAAGAGGAATGGATGGGCAGGAGGAATGGATGGGGAGGAGGAATGGATGGGGAGGAGGAATGGATGGGGAGGAGGAATGGATGGGGAGGAATGGATGGGCATGGGGAGGAGGAATGGATGGGGAAGAGGAATGGATGGAGGAGGAATGGATGGGGAGGAGGAATGGAGGGGAAGGAATGGATGGGGAAGAGGAATGGATGGGCATGGGGGGGAGGGAATGGATGGGCATGGGGGAAGAGGAATGGATGGGCATGGGGGGGAGGAATGGATGGGGAGGAGGAATGGATGGGCATGGGGAGGAGGAATGGATGGGGAGGGGGAAGAAGAATGGATGGGCATGGGGAGGAGGAATGGATGGGCATGGGGAGGAGGAATGGATGGGCATGGGAAGGAGGAATGGAGGGGGAAGAGGAATGGATGGGCATGGGGAGGAGGAATGGATGGGGAGGGGGAAGAAGAATGGATGGGCATGGGGAGGAGGAATGGATGGGCATGGGGAGGAGGAATGGATGGGCATGGGAAGGAGGAATGGAGGGGGAGGAGGAATGGATGGGGATGGGGTAGAGGAATGGATGGGCATGGGGAGGAGGAATGGATGGGCATGGGGAGGAGGAATGGATGGGCATGGGGAGGAGGAATGGATGGGCATGGGGAGAAGGAATGGATGGGCATGGGGAGAAGGAATGGATGGGCATGGGGAGGAGGAATGGATGGGCATGGGGAGGAGGAATGGATGGGGAGGAGGAATGGATGGGCATGGGGAGGAGGAATGGATGGGGAGGGGAATGGATGGGAAGGAGGAATGGATGGGGAAGGAGGAATGGATGGGGAAGAGGAATGGATGGCGAAGAGGAATGAATGGGCATGGGGAAGAGGAATGGATGGGCATGGGGAAGAGGAATGGATGGGCATGGGGAGGAGGAATGGATGGGCATGGGAAGGAGGAATGGATGGGCATGGGGAGGAGGAATGGATGGGGAGGGGGAAGAAGAATGGATGGGGAACAGGAATGGATGGGCATGGGGAAGAGGAATGGATGGGCATGGGGAGGAGGAATGGATGGGCATGGGGAGGAGGAATGGATGGGCATGGCCAGGAGGAATGGATGGGCATGGCCAGGAGGAATGGATGGGGAGGGGGAAGAGGAATGGATGGGGAGGGGGAAGAGGAATGGATGGGCATGGGGAGGAGGAATGGATGGGCATGGGGAGGAGGAATGGATGGGCATGGGCAGGAGGAATGGATGGGGAAGAGGAATGGATAGGGAGGGGGAGGGGGAATGGATGGGGAGGGGGAAGAGGAATGGATGGGGAGGGGGAAGAGGAATGGATGGGGAGGGGGAAGAGGAATGGATGGGGAGGGGGAAGAGGAATGGATGGGGAGGAGGAATGGATGGGGAAGAGGAATGGATGGGCATGGGGAAGAGGAATGGATGGGCATGGGGAGGTGGAATGGATGGGCATGGGGATGGGGAAGAGGAATGGATGGGGAGGAGGAATGGATGGGGAGGAGGAATGGATGGGCATGGGGAGGAGGAATGGATGGGCATGGGGAGGAGGATTGGATGGGCATGGGGAGGAGGATGGGGCATGGGGAGGAGGATTGGATGGATGGGGAGGAGGAATGGATGGGGGGGGGGAAGGAATGGATGGGCATGGAGGAGGAATGGATGGGGAGGAGGAATGGAGGGGAGGAGGAATGGATGGGGAGGAGGAATGGAATGGAGGAGGAATGGATGGGCATGGGGAGGAGGAATGGATGGGCATGGGAGGAGGAAAGAGGAATGGATGGGCATGGGGGGGAGGAGGAGGAATGGAGGAGGAATGGATGGGCATGGGGAGGAGGAATGGATGGGGAGGGGGAAGAAGAATGGATGGGCATGGGGAGGAGGAATGGATGGGCATGGGGAGGAGGAATGGATGGGCATGGGGAGGAGGAATGGATGGGCATGGGGAGGAGGAATGGATGGGCATGGGAAGGAGGAGGAATGGATGGGGATGGGGTAGAGGAATGGATGGGCATGGGGAGGAGGAATGGATGGGCATGGGGAGGAGGAATGGATGGGCATGGGGAGGAGGAATGGATGGGCATGGGGAGAAGGAATGGATGGGCATGGGGAGGAGGAATGGATGGGCATGGGGAGGAGGAATGGATGGGGAGGGGAATGGATGGGAAGGAGGAATGGATGGGGAAGGAGGAATGGATGGGGAAGAGGAATGGATGGCGAAGAGGAATGGATGGGCATGGGGAAGAGGAATGGATGGGCATGGGGAAGAGGAATGGATGGGCATGGGGAGGAGGAATGGATGGGCATGGGAAGGAGGAATGGATGGGCATGGGGAGGAGGAATGGATGGGGAGGGGGAAGAAGAATGGATGGGGAACAGGAATGGATGGGCATGGGGAGGAGGAATGGATGGGCATGGGGAGGAGGAATGGATGGGCATGGGGAGGAGGAATGGATGGGCATGGGGAGGAGGAATGGATGGGCATGGGCAGGAGGAATGGATGGGGAGGGGGAAGAGGAATGGATGGGGAGGGGGAGAGGAATGGATGGGGAGGGGGAAGAGGAATGGATGGGCATGGGGAGGAGGAATGGATGGGCATGGGCAGGAGGAATGGATGGGGAAGGGGAATGGATGGATGGGGAGGGGGAATGGATGGGGAGGGGGAAGAGGAATGGATGGGGAGGGGGAAGAGGAATGGATGGGGAGGGGGAAGAGGAATGGATGGGGAGGGGGTAGAGGAATGGATGGGCATGGGGAGGAGGAATGGATGGGCATGGGCAGGAGGAATGGATGGGGAAGAGGAATGGATAGGGAGGAGGAATGGATGGGGAGGGGGAAGAGGAATGGATGGGCATGGGGAGGAGGAATGGATGGGGAAGAGGAATGGATAGGGAATGAGGAATGGATGGGGAGGGGGAAGAGGAATGGATGGGGAGGGGGAAGAGGAATGGATGGGAGGAGGAATGGATGGGGAAGAGGAATGGATGGGGAGGGGGAATGGATGGGGAGGGGGCATGGATGGGGAGGGGGAAGAGGAATGGATGGGGAGGGGGAGGAGGAATGGATGGGAAAGAGGAATGGATGGGGAGGGGGAATGGATGGGGAGGGGGTAGAGGAATGGATAGGGAGGGGGTAGAGGAATGGATGGGGAGGGGGATGGATGGGGAGGAGGAATGGATGGGGAGGAGGAATGGATGGGGAGGGGGAATGGATGGGGAGGAGGAATGGATGGGGAGGGGGAATGGATGGGGAGGGGGAATGGATGGGGAGGGGGAATGGATGTGGAGGAGGAAGAGGAATGGATGGGGAGGAGGAAGAGGAATGGATGGGGAGGGGGAAGAGGAATGGATGGGGAAAGGGAAGAGGAATGGATGGGCATGGGGAGGAGGAATGGATGGGGAGGAGGGATGGATGGGCATGGTGTGGATAGGAGGTAGGAAAGGGGAGGGGTTACAGATGCCCTCTGACTAGCCACCTGGTGTCCTGGCACAGAGCGCTGTTTGACACACACACTACCCACTCACCTGTCCAGATTCTCCTGTCACCTTGTTCTTGTGTCCCTGAACCTGCTTCTCCATATTCATCATTACAGCTAACTGAACTTCAGCTGCGATGCAATCAGAATACACGTTCTGGCTCACTCTTAGACACGTGCACCTAGTCCTCCACATACACTCCATCACGTACACACCCACACACACACTCCCGCTCACAGGTTGTCCACGTTGTTGAAATGTCAAGGTTGTCAGCTGTCCCATCAGCATTCACCTGTAGAGTGGTTAAGGTCTGCTGTCAGTCTGTGATTCGTTAGAATGCCTCTGGTCCCTCTGTGTGATTGGCTGAGACACTGCTGCACCATTTGATGTCAGATAACCTTTCCTGATATCTGACTGTAAACACACTGCCCTTTTCAATAGGTCCAACTCGGTCTGCGTACTGCTGCTGCTGTGTGTGTTAAAAATGAATAACTGAAATGTCTTGAGTCAATAAGTTTTCATCCCCTTTGTTATAACAAGCCTAAATAAGTTCAGGAGTAAACAGTTGCTTAAGTCACATGATAAGTTGCAAGGACTCACTCTGTGTTCAATAATAGTGTTTAACATGATTTTTGAATGACTTCCTCATCTATGTACCCCACACATTCAATTATCTGTAAGGTCCCTCAGGGCTGTGAACGCTTATGTAAATTCGATGTCTATTTCATTTTCAATACATTTAGTACATTTCTAAAAACATGTTTTCACTTTGTCATTATGGGTTATTGTGAGTAGATGGGTGAGAGAGAACATTTATTTCATCCATTTTGAATTCAGGCTGTATCACAGCAAATTGTGGAATAAGTTAAGCGGTGTGAATACTTTCTGTAGGCACTGTAGGTTGACCTCTCACCTCTACCCATCACTCCACTCCAATACTGCTCAAGGCCAATAACAACAACCTCACAAATGACCCCCCATCACACCCCTCATCCCTCGCTTCTGGGGCACTGCAGCAGCGCCATCTGCACTTCTCTTCTCCTTTTCCTCCTCCTCCTATCCCTTGTTACTCGGCCCAGTGAAACAATACCACCGTCAGCCCACTCTGGCCCCTGACCCTTTTCCTCCTCCTCCTATCCCTCGTTACTCGGCCCAGTGAAACCATGCCACCGTCAACCCACTCTGGCCCCTGACCCTTTTCCTTCTCTGCTGTCCACACACACGCACCGCTTGATGCTGCAGGCAGGGTGGCAAGGTGATGACCTCACGGGTGCGTTGGCTGAGCTCAGCACTGATGGAATGCCCTCTGGCCGGCCGCCCTCTTCTTTTCTCTATTTTCTCTCTCTTTCTGCCTTTCTCTCTCTGTTTCTCTGTTTCTCTCTCTGTTTCTCTGTTTCTCTCTCTGTTTCTGTTTCTCTCTCTGTTTCTCTGTTTCTCTCTCTCTGTCTCTGTTTCTCTCTCTCCTTGTTTCTCTCTCTCCCTGTTTCTCTCTCTCCCTGTTTCTCTCTCTCTGTGTGTCTCTCTCTCTCTGTGTCTCTCTCTCTCTGTGTGTCTCTCTCTCTCTCTCTCTGTGTCTCTCTCTCTCTCTCTCTGTGTCTCTCTCTCTCTCTCTCTCTCTCTCTCTCTCTCTTGTCTCTCTCTCTCTCTCTCTCTCTCTCTCTCTCTCTCTCTCTGTCTCTGTTTCTCTCTCTCTCTCTGTCTCTGTGCTTCTCTCTCTCTCTGTTTCTCTCTCTCTCTCTCTCTCTCTCTCTCTCTCTCTCTCTGTTTCTCTCTCTCTCTGTCTCTGTGTCTCTCTCTCTGTGTTTCTCTCTGTATTTTTCTCTCTCTCTCTCTCTCTGTGTGTATCTCTCTGTTTCTCTCTCGTTCTTGGTCTCTCGTTCTCTCTCTTGTTCTTGGTCTCGTTCTCTCTGTCTGTGTCTCCCTCGGTCGGTGTGTTTCTCGGTCTCTCTCCCTTTTCATAGCTTGTTTGTTTTCTCCGTCTCATTCTCGGTCTCTGCTCTCTGAACAACAGTATGTTATATAGTTAGTATGTTGAAGTGAATGTGTGGTGGTGCTTCTGGAAACCCGTATCTCACTCTTCTCCCTGAAGTGTGAGATTTTGGCTGTAATTTCTCTACTTTGAAGTGTTTTGTCGGCTCTTTTTAATATTCCTCTCTTCTCCCTATCTTCAGTGTTTTCTTCTGTTCTTCCTTTTCTGGCAGCTAGCACAGTGATAGATAGCAGGGGCCTTTTGATGTCTGCACCTCCGATATGCCAATTAGCCAGAGAGATGGATGGAGGGAGAGATTGATGGAGAGAGAGGTGGATGGAGAGAGAGGTGGATGGAGAGAGGTGGAGGGATAGGGAAGGCGAGGGGGGAGTAGGGAGGGCGAGGGGGGAGTAGGGAAGGCGAGGGCGAGGGGGGAGTAGGGAAGGCGAGGGCGAGGGGGGAGTAGGGAAGGCGGGGGGGAGTAGGGAAGGCGGGGGGGAGTAGGGAAGGCGAGAGCGAGGGATAAGGTAGGAGAGCAAAGAAAGTGATGAGTAGAGGGAAACAGTAAGCTGAGGGGGGTGGTGATATGGATATAATATGGGGGTGCCTCTGTCCATCTCATCCTCTAATTATTTTCTTGGTGGTCCTCTCTCTACATCGTCTTCTTCTTCTCTTGGTGGTCCTCTCTCTTCATCGTCTTCTTCTTCTCTTGGTGGTCCTCTCTCTACATCATCATCATCTTCTCCTGGTGGTCCTCTCTCTACATCATCTTCTCTTGGTGGTCCTCTCTCTACATCGTCTTCTTCTTCTCTTGCTGGTCCTCTCTCTTCATCGTCTTCTTCTTCTCTTGGTGATCCTCTCTCTACATTGTCTTCTTCTCTTTGTGGTCCTCTCTCTAGATCATCTTCTTCTTCTCTTGGTGGTCCTCAACATCTTCTTCTCTTGGTGGTCCTCTCTCTACATCGTCTTCTTCTCTTGGTGGTCCTCTCTCTTCATCGTCTTCTTCTTCTCTTGGTGGTCCTCTCTCTACATTGTCTTCTCTTTGTGGTCCTCTCTCTACATCATCTTCTTCTCTTGGTGGTCCTCAACATCTTCTTCTCTTGGTGGTCCTCTCTCTACAACGTCTTCTTCTCTTGGTGGTCCTCTCTCTACATCGTCTTCTTCTCCTGGTGGTCCTCTCTACATCGTCTTCTTCTCTTGGTGGTCCTCTCTCTACATCGTCTTCTTCTTCTGGTGGTCCTCTCTCTACATCGTCTTCTTCTCTTGGTGGTCCTCTCTCTACATCGTCTTCTTCTCCTGGTGGTCCTCTCTCTACATCGTCTTCTTCTCTTGGTGGTCCTCTCTCTACATCGTCTTCTTCTTCTCCTGGTGGTCCTCTCTCTACATCGTCTTCTTCTTCTCCTGGTGGTCCTCTCTCTACATCGTCTTCTTCTTCTCCTGGTGGTCCTCTCTCTACATCGTCTTCTTCTCCTGGTGGTCCTCTCTCTACATCGTCTTCTTCTCCTGGTGGTCCTCTCTCTACATCGTCTTCTTCTCCTGGTGGTCCTCTCTCTACATCGTCTTCTTCTTCTCCTGGTGGTCCTCTCTCTACATCGTCTTCTTCTCTTGGTGGTCCTCTCTCTACATCGTCTTCTTCTCTTGGTGGTCCTCTCTCTACATCGTCTTCTTCTCTTGGTGGTCCTCTCTCTACATCGTCTTCTTCTTCTCTTGGTGGTCCTCTCTCTACATCGTCTTCTTCTCCTGGTGGTCCTCTCTCTACATTGTCTTCTTCTCTTGGTGGTCCTCTCTACATCGTCTTCTTCTCTTGGTGGTCCTCTCTCTACATGGTCTTCTTCTTCTCCTGGTGGTCCTCTCTCTACATCGTCTTCTTCTCTTGGTGGTCCTCTCTCTACATCGTCTTCTTCTTCTCTTGGTGGTCCTCTCTCTACATGGTCTTCTTCTTCTCCTGGTGGTCCTCTCTCTACATCGTCTTCTTCTCTTGGTGGTCCTCTCTCTACATCGTCTTCTCTTGGTGGTCCTCTCTCTACATTGTCTTCTTCTTCTCCTGGTGGTCCTCTCTCTACATCATCATCTTCTCCTGGTGGTCCTCTCTCTACATCGTCTTCTTCTTCTCCTGGTGGTCCTCTCTCTACATCGTCTTCTTCTTCTCCTGGTGGTCCTCTCTCTACATTGTCTTCTTCTCTTGGTGGTCCTCTCTCTACATCGTCTTCTTCTCTTGGTGGTCCTCTCTCTACATCGTCTTCTTCTCCTGGTGGTCCTCTCTCTACATCGTCTTCTTCTTCTCCTGGTGGTCCTCTCTCTACATCGTCTTCTTCTTCTCCTGGTGGTCCTCTCTCTACATCGTCTTCTTCTTCTCTTGGTGGTCCTCTCTCTACATCGTCTTCTTCTCTTGGTGGTCCTCTCTCTACATGTTCTTCTTCTTCTCCTGGTGGTCCTCTCTCTACATCGTCGTCTTCTTCTCTTGGTGGTCCTCTCTCTTCATCGTCGTCTTCTTCTCTTGGTGGTCCTCTCTCTAGATCATCTTCTTCTTCTCTTGGTGGTCCTCCACATCTTCTTCTCTTGGTGCTCCTCTCTCTACATTGTCTTCTTCTTCTCTTGGTGGTCCTCCACATCTTCTTCTCTTGGTACTCCTCTCTCTACATCGTCTTCTCTTTGTGGTCCTCCACATCTTCTTCTCTTGGTGGTCCTCTCTCTAAAGCCGCTCATTCATCAGTCGTTATCAAGTTAAAACACATCTGTGAGCTCTTGCTACGGCCTGCCAACACGTAACATCTTATTTACACACACACTTGTCCCTTCTCTCTGTCGTTCCATTTCTCCTTGGCTCTCCCTCTGTTTTACATGCTAATGTGGTGTGCCCTGTACGCTTCGTCACGACTGTGTGCTTAATCTTTCTTCGCTTCTCTTCCGGGAGATGATCCAGTGTTTAGCAGCACCGCTCCTCTAGCCACGGCTCCCCGTCTCAACACCGTTACCATGTAAACACAGTCCCATGTGGCAGGAGGATGATGTCTGTGTAATTAGGGGGATTCGGTTGAAAGCTTGTTACAGATGCTACATATCCCAGTGTTTACCAATGCAGCACTGTCTTTTACTGGGCTGTGCATTACACATCTGGGGTTGAAAAGAGAACAAAAGAGGGATGTAGGGAGTGATATGCAACACCTAAACTCTTCTAACTACTCTGCTATTCCATCCATTCTGTTAATGACACATTCTCTCCGTTTGGTGTGCAGTGAGTTTCAGTGTGTTATTTAAGGATGGGACAGGTTGGGGGGGGGGGGTTTAATGCCGAGAGGGGGAGAGAACATAGGAGGGCCATATCTATGTTTAGAAGCATTTTAATCAACAGGGAGCGAGAGATGGAGGAAGAGCGGAGAGGAAGAAAGTGTGTCAACAGAGGAGTGTAGACTGATTGGGCCTGCCTACGCTGCTCCTGCTTATGGAGCGATCTGCTGTTATTCTCTCTCATTACTAGGCCTCCCTAAGTAGTAGCAAATACACACACACACACACACACACACACACACACACACACACACACACACACACACACACACACACGGCCGCACACTCACAGGCACGCAACACTCTTTCTCTCTCTCACACACACGGGCACACCGCCTAGCCACAGACTGTGATGTCACCAATGGCAGGGTATAGAAACAATTGAGAAAAGGAGCATCTTCAAAGACACAGATAACAAGATGGCAGCATTAACCCCCCTCTCCTCTCTCCTTCCTTCCTCCTCTCTTCGAGGAGGGAGGGAGAGGCGGAGAAAGGGAGTGAGAGAGCAGGATAAAGAGAGATGGAGAGAAAGCTCGAGGACTAAGGCAGGATTGGAGAGGAGTGTAAAGGGACTTATGACGTTCTATGTTGATGCCAATAGCTCCAGTCATTTAACAGTTGCCTACTGCTGCTGATGTAGCAGGAGGCGTCCTCTCTCCAGTTGGGAGTTAGATTATTCTACTATATTTTTTTCCTGAGGTGCAGCCAAGTCTTCAGGGCTTCGCTGAAATACTGTTACCACCTCCCATATTGCATCTAAAAGTCCTTAAATCTAGCATAGTTCTGACGAAGACACCTGTTAGTCATAAAGTCCCAGATCACCTCGCTCTCCCTGGCGGTAACCCTTCCAGGTCATTGTTCCTAGCCTGCAGAGTAGGAGGATAGAGCCTCACGAGGCTCTGCTCTGTGGTGAGGTCTAGCCTGCATAGGGTCTTCATCCTGGCATTTAGACCAGGCATAGTACTTCCAGGGGTTTGGGTTTTAGGTCACGCACGTTTGCTAGCCCTTGTTTTTTACTTTAATTTGCAACCTTTAAGGAACAGACTCTGACTCTGTGTGTATGTTAGTCTGTGGTGTTTTTATAGAGGTTGTGTGTTAGCCCTGCTACAGAACCTAGGATCTGTGTGTGTGAGGGGGAGAGAGCGGGAGTGTGTTCAGGCACGTTTGCTAGCCCTGCTCCATTACTCAGTATCAGTCTGTGTCGTGTTCCTGAGGAGGAGTTCTGGTTCGCCTGCAGGCACCTTAATTTTTCACCACATTGGTGCGCCACATGGAAATGTGCTTTCTATTCCTCCCCCTCATCCCTCCCTCCCTCCTCTCCCTCCTCTCCCTCAGTCCTAACCACAGCGAGTAGCACTCCTAGATTAGCACTTGAGAAAGTTCCTAAAGACATTTGTTAATCTTGTCCATTTTCAGGTACACTCATTCCCTCCCCCGCACTCTCCCCCATGCTTTGAATTTTTTACCTCCCCCTTGAATAAGAGATGTATAATCTGCTAGGGGGAGGGGGAGGTGAGGGAAAGGTTGTCCCTAACCACACTTTTACATTTATCCCTAAAACTTCACTCTGTCTGTTCAATAATGCATGGGTCCTCTCCCTGCCTGCTTCCTTTCATCTTTCTCTCTCTCTCCATTCCCCACACACTCATCACTCCATCCAGCAGGAGTCAGTTGAGGGTGAACTTTGCACTGGGAGAAGAAAGTCACAGCACTGAAAAAACATGAACTACTTTATTACTGTAGGGATGATGAGACGATGTCCAGGAAACTCATTTTTAACTGTGTGTGGACTTAATACTAGGATACAGGAGTGGTAAAAAGTATTATACAATACCAGAGTGAATAGGTAATGACTGTCTTTCTCTACTTGGAGAACTACATTGAAAACTCAGGGAAAAGTTCACATTTGAACACAATGTAAAAGTTAAAAAAAATTGTAAGTTGAAGTTTCTACTGAGGGAAAGTTGATACCTTTTGGTCAGGTTTTGGTGAGTTCCAGTTTAACACCGCTGATTGGCAATCTCTAGCTCTCACTTCACAACCTAGCTAGGTAGAGAAAGAAAGAATGAGGGAGAGAGGATGTATAGAGAGAGAATGAGGGAGAGAGGATGGATAGAGAGAATGAGGGAGAGAGGATGGATAGAGAGAATGAGGGAGAGAGGATGGATAGAGATAATGAGGGAGAGAGGATGGATAGAGAGCGAATGAGGGAGAGAGGATGGATAGAGAGAATGAGGGAGAGAGGATGGATAGAGAGAATGAGGGAGAGAGGATGGATAGAGATAATGAGGGAGAGAGGATGGATAGAGAGCGAATGAGGGAGAGAGGATGGATAGACAGTGAAAGGGGGATGGATAGACAGTGAAAGGGGGAGAGAGGATGGATAGAGAGAGAATGAGGGAGAGAGGATGGATAGACAGTGAAAGAATGATGGGGAGAGGATGGATAGACAGTGAAAGAATGAGGGGGAGAGGATGGATGGACAGTGAAAGAATGAGGGGGAGAGGATGGATAGAGAGAATGAGGGAGAGAGGACGGATAGAGAGAGAATGAGGGAGTGAGGATGGATAGACAGTGAAAGAATGAGGGGGAGAGGATGGATAGACAGTGAAAGAATGAGGGAGTGAGGATGGATAGACAGTGAAAGAATGAGGGAGTGAGGATGGATAGACAGTGAAAGAATGAGGGAGTGAGGATGGATAGACAGTGAAAGAATGAGGGGGAGAGGATGGATAGAGAGAGAATGAGGGAGAGGATGGATAGAGAGAGAATGAGGGAGTGAGGATGGATAGACAGTGAAAGAATGAGGGGGAGAGGATGGATAGACAGTGCAAGGGGGAGAGAGGATGGATAGAGAGAATGAGGGAGAGAGGATGGATAGACTGAAAGAATGAGGGGGAGAGGATGGATAGACAGTGAAAGAATGAGGGGGAGAGGATGGATAGACAGTGAAAGGGGGGTGAGAGGATGATTGCACTTGTCTGGCAGGAAGTATGTTGTCATGACAGTGAACCATGTACAATTGTTTGTTCTTCCGGCTTTGAGACCTTGTTGCCCTCGAGTACACTAACGCACTCTGATGGGCCGTCGTGATCACTCTCTCTCACTGTGTGTGTGTTATGTAGTAGGTTCTAGAGGGCCTATTTGAAACACCGGGAGAGAAGAGCCCAAAGAGACAACAGAGAGCCAAACCGTGTCAGATAGATGAGGTGTTAAATGCCTGCTGTGAAGCTCTCTAGGGATGTAACGATTTACACACATGCATCGGTCCCCGGTTCAGATAGTTAGGATGCGAGTGCGTCAGTCCGCAGGAGCCCAAACCGATCCAAATGAAAACACCACGAATCTGTTAGTATTAGTCTTGCCTCTCCTTCAGCCTATACAACTTCTCTGCATGTAACTGTGTATGACATTGATCTACAGTGAGACAGCTGCTGGCGCCATAGAGAGGTCGACCTACCCTGTCCCTGTTGTAATATCCCTACACTACAACCCCGCAGCACCTTCAGAACTCAGGTGTTTACTAAATGGATTTCAACATTTTAAATGATAGGCTTTATTCATTTGAAATATTAAATGATAGGCTTTATTCATTTGAAATATTAAATGATAGGCTTTATTCATTTGAAATATTAAATGATAGGCTTTATTCATTTGAAATATTAAATGATAGGCTTTATTCATTTGAAATATTAAATGATAGGCTTTATTCATTTGAAATATTAAATGATAGGCTTTATTCATTGAGGAACAACCAGTGTAATTTGCGGTGTCGTTGTTACCAAATGCATGTTTTACCGGGGGGGGCTGTGGAGGCTGCCGGAGTGGACACAACATCTTGCTGATTTTTTGGATTGGCAGGTTCGAAAACAGTCAGTGCATTCGGTCATTTTCACATGAACATGGTAAAGGTGTAATTTCATAACAAGGACAGCAATCATTTTTGCGAGCTGCACTGGTTGGCGCGGGAGAAGAGCTCTCCTCCATAACGTTCCAACGGTCAAAACCATTTGCTTTTGAGACTGGGTTGAAATCAATTGTGTTATATTAATTGGCTATCTATGTCATAGCTCTTTTTATTTAAAAAAAATAAATAAATTCTCCCCAATTTCGTGGTGTCCAATTGTTGTAGTAGCTACTATGTTGTCTCATTGCTACAACTCCCGTACGGGCTCGGGAGAGACGAAGGCTGAATGTCATCCGATACACAACCCAACCAGCTTCTTAACACAGCGCGCATCCAACCCGGAAGCCAGCCGCACCAATGTGTCGGAGGCTACACCGTGCACCTGGCAACCTTGGCTAGCGCGCACTGCGTCCGGCCCGCCACAGGAGTCGCTGGTGCGCGATGAGACAACTGGTTAATACTGCCTGGTACTTAGTCTGTCTTCATGGTTCTGTTAGTCTCTCCTGGGACTATAGCTGGTTAATACTGCCTGGTACTTACAGTCTGTCTTCATGGTTCTGTTAGTCTCTCCTGGGACTATAGCTGGTTAATACTGCCTGGTACTTACAGTCTGTCTTCATGGTTCTGTTAGTCTCTCATGGGACTATAGCTGGTTAATACTGCCTGGTACTTACAGTCTGTCTTCATGGTTCTGTTAGTCTCTCCTGGGACTATAGCTGGTTAATACTGCCTGGTACTTACAGTCTGTCTTCATGGTTCTGTTAGTCTCTCCTGGGACTATAGCTGGTTAATACTGCCTGGTACTTACAGTCTGTCTTCATGGTTCTGTTAGTCTCTCCTGGGACTATAGCTGGTTAATACTGCCTGGTACTTACAGTCTGTCTTCATGGTTCTGTTAGTTTCTCCTGGGACTATAGCTGGTTAATACTGCCTGGTACTTACAGTCTGTCTTCATGGTTCTGTTAGTCTCTCCTGGGACTATAGCTGGTTAATACTGCCTGGTACTTACAGTCTGTCTTCATGGTTCTGTTAGTCTCTCCTGGGACTATAGCTGGTTAATACTGCCTGGTACTTACAGTCTGTCTTCATGGTTCTGTTAGTCTCTCCTGGGACTATAGCTGGTTAATACTGCCTGGCACTTAGTCTGTCTTCATGGTTCTGTTAGTCTCTCCTGGGACTATAGCTGGTTAATACTGCCTGGTACTTACAGTCTGTCTTCATGGTTCTGTTAGTCTCTCCTGGGACTATAGCTGGTTAATACTGCCTGGTACTTATTCTGTCTTCATGGTTCTGTTAGTCTCTCCTGGGACTATAGCTGGTTAATACTGCCTGCTACTTACAGTCTGTCTTCATGGTTCTGTTAGTCTCTCCTGGGACTATAGCTGGTTAATACTGCCTGGCACTTAGTCTGTCTTCATGGTTCTGTTAGTCTCTCCTGGGACTATAGCTGGTTAATACTGCCTGGTACTTATTCTGTCTTCATGGTTCTGTTAGTCTCTCCTGGGACTATAGCTGGTTAATACTGCCTGGTACTTACAGTCTGTCTTCATGGTTCTGTTAGTCTCTCCTGGGACTATAGCTGGTTAATACTGCCTGGTACTTACAGTCTGTCTTCATGGTTCTGTTAGTCTCTCCTGGGACTATAGCTGGTTAATACTGCCTGGTACTTACAGTCTGTCTTTATGGTTCTGTTAGTCTCTCCTGGGACTATAGCTGGTTAATACTGCCTGGTACTTAGTCTGTCTTCATGGTTCTGTTAGTCTCTCCTGGGACTATAGCTGGTTAATACTGCCTGGTACTTACAGTCTGTCTTTATGGTTCTGTTAGTCTCTCCTGGGACTATAGCTGGTTAATACTGCCTGGTACTTACAGTCTGTCTTCATGGTTCTGTTAGTCTCTCCTGGGACTATAGCTGGTTAATACTGCCTGGTACTTACAGTCTGTCTTCATGGTTCTGTTAGTCTCTCCTGGGACTATAGCTGGTTAATACTGCCTGGTACTTACAGTCTGTCTTCATGGTTCTGTTAGTCTCTCCTGTTACTATAGCTGGTTAATACTGCCTGGTACTTAGTCTGTCTTCATGGTTCTGTTAGTCTCTCCTGGGACTATAGCTGGTTAATACTGCCTGGTACTTAGTCTGTCTTCATGGTTCTGTTAGTCTCTCCTGGGACTATAGCTGGTTAATACTGCCTGGTACTTATTCTGTCTTCATGGTTCTGTTAATCTCTCCTGGGACTATAGCTGGTTAATACTGCCTGGTACTTATTCTGTCTTCATGGTTCTGTTAGTCTCTCCTGGGACTATAGCTGGTTAATACTGCCTGGTACTTACAGTCTGTCTTCATGGTTCTGTTAGTCTCTCCTGGGACTATAGCTGGTTAATACTGCCTGGTACTTACAGTCTGTCTTCATGGTTATGTTAGTCTCTCCTGGGACTATAGCTGGTTAATACTGCCTGGTACTTAGTCTGTCTTCATGGTTCTGTTAGTCTCTCCTGGGACTATAGCTGGTTAATACTGCCTGGTACTTACAGTCTGTCTTCATGGTTCTGTTAGTCTCTCCTGGGACTATAGCTGGTTAATACTGCCTGGTACTTAGTCTGTCTTCATGGTTCTGTTAGTCTCTCCTGGGACTATAGCTGGTTAATACTGCCTGGTACTTACAGTCTGTCTTCATGGTTATGTTAGTCTCTCCTGGGACTATAGCTGGTTAATACTGCCTGGTACTTAGTCTGTCTTCATGGTTCTGTTAGTCTCTCCTGGGACTATAGCTGGTTAATACTGCCTGGTACTTACAGTCTGTCTTCATGGTTCTGTTAGTCTCTCCTGGGACTATAGCTGGTTAATACTGCCTGGTACTTAGTCTGTCTTCATGGTTCTGTTAGTCTCTCCTGGGACTATAGCTGGTTAATACTGCCTGGTACTTACAGTCTGTCTTCATGGTTCTGTTAGTCTCTCCTGGGACTATAGCTGGTTAATACTGCCTGGTACTTAGTCTGTCTTCATGGTTCTGTTAGTCTCTCCTGGGACTATAGCTGGTTAATACTGCATGGTACCTAGAGCAGCACCAACCTCTACAGTACATCTCAGGAGAAAGCAGCAAAGCTTGTGAATTTCCCCCTCGATACACCTCTCCCTCTCCTACCCACTTCTTCATCCCTCTCCTACCCACTTCTTCATCCCTCTCCTACCCACTTCTTCATCCCTCTCCTACCCACTTCTTCATCCCTCTCCTACCCACTTCTTCATCCCTCTCCTACCCACTTCTTCATCCCTCTCCTACCCACTTCTTCATCCCTCTCCTACCCACTTCCTCATCCCTCTCCTACCCACTTCCTCATCCCTCTCCCCTGTCTCTGTTCCAGTGTAGATATAGATATTGGATAGTCAGTGTAGCCCAGTGTTGATTAATTAAATATTTTAGATGTACTTTTAGTACTCTAATATGCCCCATTTTAGTGGACTAAAACTGGATAATTTTGGTCTAGTTTTAGTCAGACTAAATTTATACAGACCACTTAACTCCCGTCATCCACATAACAACTTTCACTTCCTTAGTCACAGCTAGTTTAGTCAAATAATAGTTTAAGTTTGTTACAAGTGAACTGTCCTGGTGTCACATCAGTTCAAAAGGTTGACGAGTGACTGAAGAGACCGCCTGGGAGCTGTTTGGGAGAGTGACTGAAGAGACCGCCTGGGAGCTGTTTGGGAGAGTGACTGAAGAGACCGCCTGGGAGCTGTTTGGGAGAGTGACTGAAGAGACCGCCTGGGAGCTGTTTGGGAGAGTGACTGAAGAGACCACCTGGGAGCTGTTTGGGAGAGCCGATCAGATCAGCTCAATCAGATCACGCAACTGAAAAAGCTCAATTCTGCCAATGAGAGGATTGTATGAAATGTTTGGGCAAAGCAGATGAAATGGAGCTGAATGTCAAAGGAAATGTCTGTTACTCCCATGTGGAACTCTTCTCATCACATTTTCCTTGACTAAAATGAAAAGTCATTTGTGGTAGTTGTTTTTATCCAGCTCTTCCCGTTATGGGCGTAGTTTTAGTCAGGATAATAGGTCTTTGATTAATATTTTTCCCATTGCACTATATATAGGCTACATCAGTGTTATTCGGAAAGTATTCAGACCCCTTGTCTTTTTCCACATTTTGTTACGTTACAGCCTTATTCTAAAATGGATTAAATAAAATAAAAATCCTCAGCCATCTACACACAATACCCCATAAAAACTAAGCGAAACAGGATTTTAGAAATACCGTATTCACATAAGTATTCAGACCCTTTGCTATGAGACTTGAAATTGAGCTCAGGTGCATCCTGTTTCCATTGATCATCCTTGAGATGTTTCTACAACTTGATTGGAGTCCACCTGTGGTAAATTAAATTGATTGGACATGATTTGGAAAGGCACACTCCTGTCTAATAAAAGGTCCCATAGTTGACAGTGCATGTCAGAGCAAAAACCAAGCCATGAGGTTGAAGGAATTGTCTGTAGAGCTGCGAGACAGGATTGTGTCGAGGCACTGATCTGGGGAAAGGTACCAAAACATTTCTACAGCATTCGATGTTCCCAAGAACACAGTGTCCTCCATCTTAAATGGAAGACGTTTAGAACCACCAAGACTCTTCCTAGAGCTGGCCACCCGGCCAAACTGAGCAATCAGGGGAGAAGGGCCTTGGTCAGGGAGGTGAGAAAGAACCTGATGGTCACTCTGACAGAGCAGAGTTCCTCTGTGGAGGTGGGATAAACTTCCAAAAGGACAACCATCTCTGCAGTCCTCCACCAATCAGGCCTTTATGGTAGAGTGGCCTCAGGACCTCAGACTGGAGGTGAAGGTTTACCTTCCAACAGGACAACGATCTTCAGCACACAGCCAGGACAACACAGGAGTGGCTTCGGGACAAGTCTCAATGTCCTTGTGTGGCCCAGTCAGAGCCCGGACTTGAACATTTCTGGAGAGACCTGAAAATAGCTGTGCAGCAACGCTCCCCATCCAACCTGACAGAGCTTGAGAGGATCTACAGAGAATAATGGGAGAAACTCCCCAAATGCAGGTGTGCAAAGCTTGTAGCCTCTTACCCAAGAAGACTTGAGGTTGTGATCGCTGCTAAAGGTGCTTCAACGAAGTCCTGAGTAAAGGGTCTGAATACTTATGTAAATGTGTTATTTCCAGATTTTTATTTGCAAAATAATCTAAAAACCTGTTGTTGCTTTGTCATTATGGGGTATTGTGTGTAGATTGATGAGGATTAAGCAAGGCTGTAACGTAACAATGTGGAAAAGGTCAAGGGGTCTGAATACTTTCCCAATGCGCTGTACAAGAGTGGTTCCCTGGTCTGAGCCTGAAATAGCCACTAGGCAACATGTAACTTGGTCCATATTAAATGTGAAGGATTTCTATCAATTCGGTAAACCCAAGGCTGCTGGCGTTATCTTGTAGATATTAGTTCTGCTGATGGACTATTAGTTCTGCTAGATCCATAGCAGGGCAGCCCAAATATAGTGCTGTATCACTGCACTTCTCTGTGCCAGAGGGAGGGAGTGTGTGTCGTACCCAGGACGCTCACTCTCTCTCATACATATTCCCTCCAGTCTCCGTTTAACTGTGTGAAGTGTTAAGACATAGGAGGCTCCACTCAAATGATCATTTCTAGGCAGTTTTAGGCCTGTGGTTTGTGCTAGCGTACAATCTGATCATGAGGGTGATGATCTGTCAGCTCCATTTCCCAACGCAAGTGACCCAAGGACACACAATCCCTACTGAGACCTGAACTGGAATGCAGTTAAAGTGACAATTAAACAGCCACAGTATCTGTCGGGGTGTGGGCTGGTATAGTGATGTTGTCACGCCCCCCTCTGTTCCCGTTTTACAGGGATTAATTAGGAATTTGGAGTGTAATCTTATCGGTGGGATCCGTTTGTGCGCACACATCCCTCGGCCTCACTAGAGTGCATTTTAGGAGGGGGATTAGGCAGAACCAAGCAATGACTGCCTGAGCCTTTCACACACTCGCTTCACTCTTCCCTCTCTTCTCTCCCTCTCTATCCTTCTGTCTCCAACACATTCTCTCCAGCCCTCTTCTCTCCCTCTCTCCTTCCCTGTCTCAACACATTCTCTCCATCCCTCTTCTCTCCCTCTCTATTCTTCTGTCTCCAACACATTCTCTCCATCCCTTCTCTCCCTCTCTATTCTTCTGTCTCCAACACATTCTCTCCATCCCTCTTCTCTCCCTCTCTATTCTTCTGTCTCCAACACATTCTCTCCAGCCCTCTTCTCTCCCTCTATCCTTCTGTCTCAACACATTCTCTCCATCCCTCTTCTCTCCCACTCTATCCTGCTGTCTCAACACATTCTCTCCAGCCCTCTTCTCTCTCTCCCTCCATCATCCAGTCATCTAAAGGCCTGTGTAGGCTTTCATTCGGTCTTTCATCCTCTAAGACTTCTTTGTGCTTGCCTCTGTAAAGAGTTCAGGAGAGCGAGAGACTGGCGCACGGCAGACATTTTGTCATTATGCAGGAGTCCAGTTTCTCCTTTCACTCACTCTGTGTCTCCTCTCCTCTTGCATTGTGTTCTGAGAGCTTTCATCAGTCGCATCTCCCATTCCTCTCTTTTTCTGTGTCTCTTTGTTTCTGAATAGTGTGTTTTTCTGTCCGAATAGTGTGTGTTTCTGTGTGAATAATGTGTGTGTTTACTGTTAGAATAGTGTGTGTGTGTGTGTTTACTGTCGGAATATTGTGTGTTTACTGTCGGAATAGTGTGTGTTTACTGTCGGAATAGTGTGTGTTTACTGTCGGAATAGTGTGTGTGTGTTTGTGTGTGTGTGTGTGTGTGTTTGCTGTCGGAATAGTGTGTGTGTGTGTGTGTGTGTGTGTGTGTGTGTGTGTGTTTACTGTCGGAATAGTGTGTGTGTTTACTGTCGGAATAGTGTGTGTGTGTGTGTTTACTGTCGGAATAGTGTGTGTGTGTGTGTTTACTGTCGGAATAGTGTGTGTGTGTTTACTGTCGGAATAGTGTGTGTGTGTGTTTACTGTCGGAATAGTGTGTGTGTGTGTTTACTGTCGGAATAGTGTGTGTGTGTTTTCTGTCGGAATAGTGTGTGTGTGTTTACTGTCGGAATAGTGTGTGTGTGTTTACTGTCGGAATAGTGTGTGTGTGTGTTTACTGTCGGAATAGTGTGTGTGTGTTTACTGTCGGAATAGTGTGTGTGTGTGTTTACTGTCGGAATAGTGTGTGTGTGTGTGTTTGTGTTTACTGTCGGAATAGTGTGTGTTTACTGTCGGAATAGTGTGTGTTTACTGTCGGAATAGTGTGTGTTTACTGTCGGAATAGTGTGTGTTTACTGTCGGAATAGTGTGTGTTTACTGTCGGAATATTGTGTGTTTACTGTCGGAATAGTGTGTGTTTACTGTCGGAATAGTGTGTGTGTGCGTGCGTGTGTTTACTGTCGGAATAGTGTGTGTGTGTGTTTACTGTCGGAATAGTGTGTGTGTGTTTACTGTCGGAATAGTGTGTGTGTGTGTGTGTGTTTACTGTCGGAATATTGTGTGTTTACTGTCGGAATAGTGTGTGTGTGTGTGTTTACTGTCGGAATAGTGTGTGTGTTTACTGTCGGAATAGTGTGTGTGTGTTTACTGTCGGAATAGTGTGTGTGTGTTTACTGTCGGAATAGTGTGTGTGTGTTTACTGTCGGAATAGTGTGTGTGTGTTTACTGTCGGAATAGTGTGTGTGTGTTTACTGTCGGAATAGTGTGTGTGTGTTTACTGTCGGAATAGTGTGTGTGTGTGTTTACTGTCGGAATAGTGTGTGTGTGTGTGTTTACTGTCGGAATAGTGTGTGTGTGTGTGTGTGTTTACTGTCGGAATAGTGTGTGTGTGTGTGTGTTTACTGTCGGAATATTGTGTGTTTACTGTCGGAATAGTGTGTGTTTACTGTCGGAATAGTGTGTGTTTACTGTCGGAATATTGTGTGTTTACTGTCGGAATAGTGTGTGTGTGTGTGTGTGTGTGCGTGTGTGTGTTTACTGTCGGAATAGTGTGTGTGTGTTTACTGTCGGAATAGTGTGTGTGTGTTTACTGTCGGAATAGTGTGTGTGTGTGTGTGTTTACTGTCGGAATATTGTGTGTTTACTGTCGGAATATTGTGTGTTTACTGTCGGAATATTGTGTGTTTACTGTCGGAATAGTGTGTGTTTACTGTCGGAATAGTGTGTGTTTACTGTCGGAATAGTGTGTGTTTACTGTCGGAATAGTGTGTGTGTGTGTGTGTGTGTGTTTACTGTCGGAATAGTGTGTGTGTGTGTGTTTACTGTCGGAATAGTGTGTGTGTGTGTGTTTACTGTCGGAATAGTGTGTGTGTGTGTTTACTGTCGGAATAGTGTGTGTGTGTTTACTGTCGGAACTGTGTGTGTGTTGGAGAGGGTTCCAGACAGGCGCTCTTCTCCATGTTGTAAAAGCACTGTGTTGTAAAGAGCCACATGCTAAATCTTTCATCAGACATGAATAAAAACAATAGCATTACTGTCAGTCTTCAGCAGCACTTAAACACACCTCATTGAGTCTGGCATGTAACCACACACACAGCATGTCTACCTCATATCCCTCATTCACATTAGAATACAGTGTTACTGTTGTTGAGCCAAACAAGCCAAGGAGAGGCCTCCCTCCCTCACTATCCTATCCTCACCTAACCCAGCCATGGAGAGGCCTCCCTCCCTCCCTCACCATCCTATCCTCACCTAACCCAGCCATGGAGAGGCCTCCCTGCCTCACCATCCTATCCTCACCTAACCCAGCCATGGAGAGGCCTCCCTCCCTCCCTCACCATCCTATCCTCACCTAACCCAGCCATGGAGAGGCCTCCCTCCCTCACCATCCTATCCTCACCTAACCCAGCCATGGAGAGGCCTCCCTCCCTCACCATCCTATCCTCACCTAACCCAGCCAAGGAGAGGCCTCCCTCCCTCCCTCACCATCCTATCCTCACCTAACCCAGCCATGGAGAGGCCTCCCTCTCTCACCATCCTATCCTCACCTAACCCAGCCAAGTAGAGGCCTCCCTCACCATCCTATCCTCACCAAACCCAGCCAAGGAGAGGCCTCCCTCCCGCCCTCACCTAACCCAGCCAAGGAGAGGCCTCCCTCCCTCCCTCACCATCCTATCCTCACCTAACCCAGACAAGGAGAGGCCTCCCTCCCTCACCATCCTATCCTCACCTAACCCAGCCAAGGAGAGGCCTCCCTCCCTCACCATCCTATCCTCACCTAACCCAGCCAAGGAGAGGCCTCCCTCCCTCACCATCCTATCCTCACCTAACCCAGCCAAGGAGAGGCCTCCCTCCCTCACCATCCTATCCTCACCTAACCCAGCCAAGGAGAGGCCTCCCTCCCTCACCATCCTTTTCTCACCTAACCCAGCCAAGGAGAGGCCTCCCTCCCTCCCTCACCATCCTATCCTCACCTAACCCAGCCAAGGAGAGGCCTCCCTCCCTCACCATCCTATCCTCACCTAACCCAGCCAAGGAGAGGCCTCCGTCCCTCACCATCCTATCCTCACCTAACCCAGCCAAGGAGAGGCCTCCCTCCCTCACCATCCTATCCTCACCTAACCCAGCCAAGGAGAGGCCTCCCTCCCTCACCATCCTATCCTCACCTAACCCAGCCAAGGAGAGGCCTCCCTCCCTCACCATCCTTTTCTCACCTAACCCAGCCAAGGAGAGGCCTCCCTCCCTCACCATCACCATCCCATATCCTTACCTAACCCAGCCATGGAGAGGCCACCCAGCCATGGAGAGGCCTCCCCCTCACCATCCTATCCTCACCTAACCCAGCCATGGAGAGGCCTCCCCCCTCACCATCCTATCCTCACCTAACCCAGCCAAGGAGAGGCCTCCCTCCCGCACCATCCTATCCTCACCTAACCCAGCAATGGAGAGGCCTCCCCCTCACCATCCTATCCTCACCTAACCCAGCAATGGAGAGGCCTCCCCCCCTCACCATCCTATCCTCACCTGACCCAGCAATGGAGAGGCCTCCCCCCTCACCATCCTATCCTCACCTGACCCAGCAATGGAGAGGCCTCCCCCCTCACCCATCCTATCCTCACCTGACCCAGCAATGGAGAGGCCTCCCCCCTCACCCATCCTATCCTCACCTAACCCAGCTCCATTAGTCACTGACCTTTTGTTTGTTTCTCTACTTTTTCTCCCTGCCTCACTCCCTCTCTCCCTGCCTGCCTCACTCCCTCTCTCCCTGCCTGCCTGCCTCCCTCCCTCTCTCCCTGCCTGCCTCCCTCCCTCTCTCCCTGCCTGCCTGCCTGCCTGCCTCACTCCCTCTCTCCCTGCCTCACTCCCTCTCTCCCTGCCTGCCTGCCTCACTCTCTCTCTCCCTGCCTGCCTCACTCCCTCTCTCCCTGCCTGCCTGCCTCACTCCCTCTCTCCCTGCCTGCCTGCCTCACTCTCTCCCTGCCTGCCTGCCTGCCTCACTCTCTCTCTCCCTGCCTCCTCTCCCTCTCTCCCTGCCTGCCTGCCTCACTCTCTCTCTCCCTGCCTGCCTCCCTCCCTCTCTCCCTGCCTGCCTGCCTCACTCTCTCTCTCCCTGCCTGCCTCACTCCCTCTCTCCCTGCCTGCCTCACTCCCTCTCTCCCTGCCTGCCTCACTCCCTCTCTCCCTGCCTGCCTGCACTCCCTCTCTCCCTGCCTGCCTGCCTCACTCTCTCTCTCCCTGCCTGCCTCCTCACTCTCTCTCTCCCTGCCTGCCTCACTCCCTCTCTCCCTGCCTGCCTCACTCCCTCTCTCTCTGCCTGCCTCACTCCCTCTCTCCCTGCCTGCCTCCCTCTCTCTCTCCCTGCCTGCCTCCCTCTCTCTCTCCCTGCCTGCCTGCCTCTCTCTCTCCCTGCCTCCCTCCCTCTCTCTCTCCCTGCCTCCCTCCCTCCCTCTCTCCCTGCCTCCCTCCCTCTCTCTCCCTGCTGCCTCCCTCCCTCCTGCTCTCTCCCTGCCTCCCTCCCTCTCTCTCTCCCTGCCTCCCTCCCTCTCTCTCTCCCTGCCTCCCTGCCTCCCTCTCTCCCTGCCTGCCTGCCTCCCTCTCTCCCTGCCTGCCTGCCTCCCTCTCTCCCTGCCTGCCTGCCGGCCTCCCTCTCTCCCTGCCTCCCTGCCTGCCTCCCTCCCTCTCTCCCTGCCTGCCTGCCTCCCTCTCTCCCTGCCTGCCTGCCTGCCTCCCTCTCTCCCTGCCTGCCTGCCTGCCTCCCTCTCTCCCTGCCTGCCTGCCTGCCTCCCTCTCTCCCTGCCTGCCTGCCTGCCTCCCTCTCTCCCTGCCTGCCTGCCTGCCTCCCTCTCTCCCTGCCTGCCTGCCTGCCTCCCTCTCTCCCTGCCTGCCTGCCTGCCTCCCTCTCTCCCTGCCTGCCTGCCTGCCTCCCTCTCTCCCTGCCTGCCTGCCTCCCTCTCTCCCTGCCTGCCTGCCTCCTCCCTCTCTCCCTGCCTGCCTGCCTGCCTCCCTCTCCCTGCCTGCCTGCCTGCCTCCCTCTCTCCCTGCCTGCCTCCCTCCCTCTCTCCCTGCCTGCCAACCTCCCTCTCTCCATGCCAGCCTCCCTCTCTCCCTGCCTCCTTCCCTCTCTCCCTGCCTCCCTCCCTCTGGCCCTGCCTCCCTCCCTCCCTCTGGCCCTGCCTCCCTCCCTCCCTCTCTCCCTGCCTCCCTCCCTCTCTCCTTGCCTGCCTCCCCTCCCTCTCCCTGCCCGCCTGCCTCCCTCAGTGTGGTTGGTGTTCTGTCTCTGTCTGCTGTATATTATATAGCCTTCTAACCACCAGTGTATTGTCTCTGTCATCTACTATCAGCATTAAGGTTTACACATGGATATTGTACATGGTTAAACGGTTAGAATACGGTAGTGTTTAATGGTAATGTGCTGTGTGATTTAACACCCTGGGTCTTTTATGTGGGAGCTAGTGTCTTTGGGTCTCTCTCTGTCTGACAAGATGACTCCCAACCAAAGTACCGTGTGTTGTGTGTGTGTGTGTGTGTTGGCCCACTGGTTCAAAATAACAAGGGCAGCAGTGCCCCGTGACAGTTTCCCGCCCAAACTCTAATCAGCCTGCTGATGCTGGAACACGGATCCCTCTGTCTCTTACACACACATTACAGGGACTAAGTGAATCAGGGGCACCATGTCTTTCTCCCCCTCCTTCTATCAGCCCATCTCCTCTTTAACCATCTACATGATCTGTCTCTATCAGCCCATCTCATCCCTCCTTCTATCAGCCCATCTCATCCCTCCTTCTATCAGCCCATCTCCTCTTTAACCATCTACATGATCTCTGTCTATCAGCCCATCTCCTCTTTAACCATCTACATGATCTCTGTCTATCAGCCCATCTCCTCTTTAACCATCTACATGATCTCTCTCTATCAGCCCATCTCATCCCTCCTTCTATCTGTACATCTCCTCTTTAACCATCTACATGATCTCTGTCTCTATCAGCCCATCTCATCCCTCCTTCTATCTGTACATCTCTTTAACCATCTACATGATCTCTGTCTCTATCAGCCCATCTCATCCCTCATTCTTCTATCTGTACATATCTTTATCCATCTACATGATCTCTGTCTCTATCAGCCCATCTCATCCCTCGTTCTTCTATCTGTACATCTCCTCTTTAACCATCTACATGATCTCTGTCTCTATCAGCCCATCTCATCCCCCCTTCTATCTTTACATCTCCTCTTTAACCATCTACATGATCTCTGTCTCATCAGCCCATCTCCTCTTTAACCATCTACATGATCTCTCTCTCTATCAGCCCATCTCCTCTTTAACCATCTACATGATCTCTGTCTCTATCAGCCCATCGCATCCCTCGTTCTTCTATCTGTACATATCTTTATCCATCTACATGATCTCTGTCTCTATCAGCCCATCTCATCCCTCGTTCTTCTATCTGTACATCTCCTCTTTAACAATCTACATGATCTCTGTCTCTATCAGCCCATCTCATCCCTCGTTCTTCTATCTGGACATCTCCTCTTTAACCATCTACATGATCTCTGTCTCTATCAGCCCATCTCATCCCTCCTTCTATCTGTACATCTCTTTAACCATCTACATGATCTCTGTTTCTATCAGCCCATCTCATCCCTCGTTCTTCTATTCCCTGCGTTGTATCTGTCTCCTCTAGTTATCTAAATTAGTGAGCTTTAGATTACTTTGACAATATCTCTCCCTCTGCCTCCCTCTCTGACTGGTGGCTTTACTGTGTTAGAAAAATGGACTCTGGTATGAAAGTGAAACGTTTTGCTGTTGAATGTGACTTTCGCTCTGCCTCAGCAGCAGTGTGTGTGTGTGTGTGTGTCAGCGCCAGAGAATCCGCTGATGATGATGCCGTGTTACCACTTGCAGGTCATTTTGTGCGCTTGTTTCACTGTCTAAATGTCTCTCCTTGTCTTTCTCTTGTTCCATCTCTCCTTATACTCTCCCTCTCACTCTTTCCCACAGTGTTAATTTGTGTGAAGATAAACCCTTTTATCTCAGGAGGGAAGCTAATCCTGAGTAGAGAGAGAGAGGAAGAGATGAGCTGCAGTGTTAAACAGGGTTGAAGTGTGAGATGGAAGGAAGCCATCAGAGATATGGAGAATAAGAATCTGGTGTGGGTCACGTTTTCTCAACTCACTTTAAAAGTAGGGAGAAAAGTCTTATTGAATGTCTCACACTGAATTACAAAAAGTCAGTAGTAGTAGAAGTAGTGGCAGTAGTAGTAGAAGTAGTGGCAGTAGTAGTAGAAGTAGTGGCAGTAGTAGTAGAAGTAGTGGCAGTAGAAGTAGTGGCAGTAGTAAGTAGTGGCAGTAGTAAGTAGTGGCAGCAGTAGTAGAAGTAGTGGCAGCAGTAGTAGAAGTAGTGGCAGTAGTAGTAGAAGTAGTGGCAGCAGTAGTAGAAGTAGTGGCAGCAGTAGTAGAAGTAGTGGCAGCAGTAGTAGTAGAAGTAGTGGCAGCAGTAGTAGTAGAAGTAGTGGCAGCAGTAGTAGTAGATGTAGTGGCAGTAGAAATAGTGGCAGTAGAAATAGTGGCAGTAGAAGTAGTGGCAGTAGAAGTAGTGGCAGTAGTAGTAGAGGTAGTGGTAGTAGAGGTAGTGGTAGTAGAGGTAGTGGTAGTAGAGGTAGTGGTAGTAGAGGTAGTGGTAGTAGAGGTAGTGGTAGTAGAGGTAGTGGTAGTAGAAGTAGTGGTAGTGGTAGTAGAGGTAGTAGAAGTAGT
Source organism: Oncorhynchus clarkii lewisi (assembly GCF_045791955.1). Lineage (NCBI taxonomy): Eukaryota > Metazoa > Chordata > Actinopteri > Salmoniformes > Salmonidae > Oncorhynchus > Oncorhynchus clarkii. The sequence goes on from NC_092177.1 coordinate 26,093,094, forward strand.
GGCGGTAGAAGTAGTGGCGGTAGTAGTAGAAGTAGTGGTAGTAGAAGTAGTAGAAGTAGTGGTAGTAGAAGTAGTGGCAGTAGTAGTGGCAGTAGTAGTGGCAGTAGTAGTAGAAGTAGTGGCAGAAGTGGTAGTGGAAGTAGTGGCAGTAGAAGTAGTGGCAGTAGTAGTAGAAGTAGTGGCAGTAGTAGTAGAAGTAGTGGCAGTAGTAGTAGAAGTAGTGGCAGTAGTAGTAGAAGTAGTGGCAGTATAACTAGTGGCAGTAGTAGTGGTGGCAGTAGTATAAGTAGTGGCAGCAGTAGTATAAGTAGTGGCAGCAGTAGTATAAGTAGTGGCAGTAGAAGTAGTGGCAGTAGTAGTAGAAGTAGTGGCAGTAGTAGTAGAAGTAGTGGAAGTAGTGGCAGTAGAAGTAGTGGCAGTAGAAGTAGTGACAGTAGTAGTAGAAGTAGTGGCAGTAGTAGTAGAAGTAGTGGCAGTAGTAGTAGAAGTAGTGGCAGTAGTAGTAGAAGTAGTGGCAGTAGTAGTAGAAGTAGTGGCAGTAGTAGTGGCAGTAGTAGTAGAAGTAGTAGAAATAGTGGCAGTAGAACTAGTGGCAGTAGTAGTGGCGGCAGTAGTAGAAGTAGTGGCAGCAGTAGTAGAAGTAGTGGCAGTAGTGTCAGTAGTAGTAGAAGTAGTGGTAGTAGAAGTAGTGGCAGTAGTAGTAGAAGTAGTGGCAGTAGTAGTAGAAGTAGTGGAAGTAGTGGCAGTAGAAGTAGTGGCAGTAGAAGTAGTGGCAGTAGAAGTAGTGGTAGTAGTAGTAGTAAGTAGTGGCAGTAGAAGTAGTGGCAGTAGTAGTAGAAGTAGTGGTAGTAGAAGTAGTGGCAGTAGTAGTAGAAGTAGTGGTAGTAGAAGTAGTGGCAGTAGTAGTAGAAGTAGTGGCAGTAGAAGTAGTGGCAGTTGAAGCAGTAGAAGTAGTGGCAGTAGAAGTAGTGGCAGTAGAAGTAGAAGTAGTGGCAGTAGAAGTAGTGGCAGCAGTAGTAGAAGTAGTGGCAGTAGTAGTAGAAGTAGTGGCAGTAGTAGTAGAAGTAGTGGCAGTAGAAGTAGTGGCAGTAGTAGTAGAAGTAGTGGCAGTAGTAGTAGAAGTAGTGGCAGTAGAAGTAGTGGCAGTAGTAGTAGAAGTAGTGGCAGTAGAAGTAGTGGCAGTAGTAGTAGAAGTACTTCCGGCGCCGACAGAGATGGCCGCCTCGCTTCGCGTTCCTAGGAAACTATGCAGTTTTTTGTTTTTTTACGTGTTATTTCTTACATTAGTACCCCAGGTCATCTTAGGTTTCATCACATACAGTCGAGAAGAACTACTGAATATAAGATCAGCGTCAACTCACCATCAGTACGACCAAGAATACGCTTTTCGCGACGCGGATCCTGTGCTCTGCCTTACAAACAGGACAACGGAGTGGATCCCATGCAGCGACCCAAAAAAACGACTCCGAAAAAGAGGGAAACGAGGCGGTCTTCTGGTCAGACTCCGGAGACGGGCACACCGTGCACCATTCCCTAGCATTCTTCTTGCCAATGTCCAGTCTCTTGACAACAAGGTTGATGAAATCCGAGCAAGGGTAGCATTCCAGAGGGACATCAGAGACTGTAACGTTCTTTGCTTCACGGAAACGTGGCTTACTGGAGAGACGCTATCCGAAGCGGTGCAGCCAACAGGTTTCTCCACGCATCGCGCAGACAGGAAAAAACATCTTTCTGGTAAAAAGAGGGGCGGGGGCGTATGCCTTATGACTAACGTGACATGGTGTGATGAAAGAAACATACAGGAACTCAAATCCTTCTGTTCACCTGATTTAGAATTCCTCACAATCAAATGTAGACCGCATTATCTACCAAGAGAATTCTCTTCGATTATAATCACAGCCGTATATATCCCCCCCCAAGCAGACACATCGTTGGCTCTGAATGAACTTTATTTGACTCTTTGCAAACTGGAAACCATTTATCCGGAGGCTGCATTCATTGTAGCTGGGGATTTTAACAAGGCTAATCTGAAAACAAGACTCCCCAAATTTTATCAGCATATCGATTGCGCAACCAGGGGTGGAAAGACCTTGGATCATTGTTACTCTAACTTCCGCGACGCATATAAGGCCCTGCCCCGCCCCCCTTTCGGAAAAGCTGACCACGACTCCATTTTGTTGATCCCTGCCTACAGACAGAAACTAAAACAAGAGGCTCCCACGCTGAGGTCTGTCCAACGCTGGTCCGACCAAGCTGACTCCACACTCCAAGACTGCTTCCATCACGTGGACTGGGACATGTTTCGTATTGCGTCAGACAACAACATTGACGAATACGCTGATTCGGTGTGCGAGTTCATTAGAACGTGCGTTGAAGATGTCGTTCCCATAGCAACGATTAAAACATTCCCTAACCAGAAACCGTGGATTGATGGCAGCATTCGTGTGAAACTGAAAGCGCGAACCACTGCTTTTAATCAGGGCAAGGTGTCTGGTAACATGACCGAATACAAACAGTGCAGCTATTCCCTCCGCAAGGCTATCAAACAAGCTAAGCGTCAGTACAGAGACAAAGTAGAATCTCAATTCAACGGCTCAGACACAAGAGGCATGTGGCAGGGTCTACAGTCAATCACGGACTACAGGAAGAAATCCAGCCCAGTCACGGACCAGGATGTCCTGCTCCCAGGCAGACTAAATAACTTTTTTGCCCGCTTTGAGGACAATACAGTGCCACTGACACGGCCTGCAACGAAAACTTGCGGTCTCTCCTTCACTGCAGCCGAGGTGAGTAAGACATTTAAACGTGTTAACCCTCGCAAGGCTGCAGGCCCAGACGGCATCCCCAGCCGCGCCCTCAGAGCATGCGCAGACCAGCTGGCCGGTGTGTTTACGGACATATTCAATCAATCCCTATACCAGTCTGCTGTTCCCACATGCTTCAAGAGGGCCACCATTGTTCCTGTTCCCAAGAAAGCTAAGGTAACTGAGCTAAACGACTACCGCCCCGTAGCACTCACTTCCGTCATCATGAAGTGCTTTGAGAGACTAGTCAAGGACCATATCACCTCCACCCTACCTGACACCCTAGACCCACTCCAATTTGCTTACCGCCCAAATAGGTCCACAGACGATGCAATCTCAACCACACTGCACACTGCCCTAACCCATCTGGACAAGAGGAATACCTATGTGAGAATGCTGTTCATTGACTACAGCTCGGCATTCAACACCATAGTACCCGCCAAGCTCGTCATCAAGCTCGAGACCCTGGGTCTCGACCCCGCCCTGTGCAACTGGGTACTGGACTTCCTGACGGGCCGCCCCCAGGTGGTGAGGGTAGGCAACAACATCTCCTCCCCGCTGATCCTCAACACTGGGGCCCCACAAGGGTGCGTTCTGAGCCCTCTCCTGTACTCCCTGTTCACCCACGACTGCGTGGCCACGCACGCCTCCAACTCAATCATCAAGTTTGCGGACGACACAACAGTGGTAGGCTTGATTACCAACAACGACGAGACGGCCTACAGGGAGGAGGTGAGGGCCCTCGGAGTGTGGTGTCAGGAAAATAACCTCACACTCAACGTCAACAAAACTAAGGAGATGATTGTGGACTTCAGGAAACAGCAGAGGGAACACCCCCCTATCCACATCGATGGAACAGTAGTGGAGAGGGTAGCAAGTTTTAAGTTCCTCGGCATACACATCACAGACAAACTGAATTGGTCCACTCACACACCAAAAGCACTCACAAACTTCTACAGACAGCATTACGGCAACTGCTCCAAACCGTAAGGCTCTCCAGTGAGGTCTGCAAAACGCATCAGCAGCGCCAAGGACATCAACCACCCGAGCCACTGCCTGTTCACCCCGCTATCATCCAGAAGGCGAGGTCAGTCAGGTGCATCAAAGCTGGGACCGAGAGACTGAGTACTGTGTTACAGCCACCACTAACATTGAGTGGCTGCTGCCACACACTCTACTGCCACTATCTGCCTATGCTGTTACTCTACATTATTCATCTCATATGTACGTATATACATCACTCATTATCCTTATATATCCTTATGTACATATTCTTTGTATATACTCCCCTCTGTACACTGTGTACAAGACAGTAGTTTTGGAATTGTTAGTTAGATTACTTGTTGGTTATTACTGCATTGTCGGAACTAGAAGCACAAGCATTTCGCTACACTCGCATTAACATCTGCTAACCATGTGTATGTGACAAATAAAATTTAGTACCCGCCAAGCTCGTCATCAAGCTCGAGACCCTGGGTCTCGACCCCGCCCTGTGCAACTGGGTACTGGACTTCCTGACGGGCCGCCCCCAGGTGGTGAGGGTAGGCAACAACATCTCCTCCCCGCTGATCCTCAACACTGGGGCCCCACAAGGGTGCGTTCTGAGCCCTCTCCTGTACTCCCTGTTCACCCACGACTGCGTGGCCACGCACGCCTCCAACTCAATCATCAAGTTTGCGGACGACACAACAGTGGTAGGCTTGATTACCAACAACGACGAGACGGCCTACAGGGAGGAGGTGAGGGCCCTCGGAGTGTGGTGTCAGGAAAATAACCTCACACTCAACGTCAACAAAACTAAGGAGATGATTGTGGACTTCAGGAAACAGCAGAGGGAACACCCCCCTATCCACATCGATGGAACAGTAGTGGAGAGGGTAGCAAGTTTTAAGTTCCTCGGCATACACATCACAGACAAACTGAATTGGTCCACTCACACAGACAGCATTGTGAAGAAGGCGCAGCAGCGCCTCTTCAACCTCAGGAGTACTGTACTCGATACCATCTACTGTATCTGCCTATGCTGCTCTGTACCATCACTCATTCATATATCCTTATGTACATATTCTTTATCCCCTCACACTGTGTACAAGACAGTAGTTTTGGAATTGTTAGTTAGATTACTTGTTGGTTATTACTGCATTGTCGGAACTAGAAGCACAAGCATTTCGCTACACTCGCATTAACATCTGCTAACCATGTGTATGTGACAAATAAAATTTGATTTGATTTGAAGTAGTGGCGGCAGTAGTAGTAGAAGTAGTGGCAGAAGCAGTAGTAGAAGTAGTGGCAGCAGTAGTAGAAGTAGTGGCAGCAGTAGTAGAAGTAGTGGCGGTAGTAGTAGTAGTAGAAGTAGTGGCAGTAGTAGTAGAAGTAGTAGTAGAAGTAGTGGCAGTAGTAGTAGAAGTAGTGGCAGTAAAAGTAGTGGCAGTAGAAGTAGAAGTAGTGGCAGTAGAAGTAGTGGCAGTAGTAGTAGAAGTAGTGGCAGTAGAATTAGTGGCAGTAGTAGTAGAAGTAGTGGCAGTAGTAGTAGAAGTAGTGGCAGTAGTAGTAGAAGTAGTAGTAGTAGAAATAGTGGTGGTGTAGGAGGAGGTGTGTATGACGTGTAGTAAGAGGAGGAGGTGTAGTAGGAGGAGGTGCAGTAGTAGGTGGTGGTGTAGTAGTAGTAGTAGTAGGAGGTGTGGTGGTAGTAATTGTTGTAGAAGGTGTGGTGGTTGTGGTAGTAGTAGTAGTAGTAGTGGTAGTAGTAGTAGTAGTAGTAGTAGTAGTAGTAGTAGTAGTAGTAGTAGTAGTAGTAGTAGTAGTAGTAGTAGTAGTAGTAGTAGTGGTGTCGTAGTAGTTGTGGAGGTGTAGTAGTTAGAGGTCGGCCGATTATGATTTTTCAGCGCCGATACCGATTATTGGAGGACCAAAAAAGCTGATTCCGATTATTCCGCCGATTTATATAAAATAAAATGTATTTGTAATAATGCCAATTACAACAATACTGAATGAACACTTATTTTAACTTAATATAATACATCAATAAAATCAATTTAGCCTCAAATAAATAATGAAACATGTTCAATTTGGTTTAAATAACGAAAAACAAAGTGTTGGAGAAGAAAGTGAAAGTGCCATGTAAGGAAGCTAACGTTTAAGGAAGCTAACGTTTAAGGAAGCTAACGTTTAAGGAAGCTAACGTTTAAGTAACTTGCTCAGAACATGAGAACATATGAAAGTTGGTGGTTCCTTTTAACATGAGTCTTCAATATTCCCAGGTAAGAAGTTGTAGTTGTTGTTATTATAGGAATTATAGGACTATTTCCCTCTCTACCATTTGTATTTCATATACCTTTGAATATTGGATGTTCTTATAGGCACTTTAGTATTGCCAGTGTAACGTATAGCTTCCGTCCCTCTCCTCGCTCCTCCCTGGGCTCGAACCAGCAACACAACGACAACAGCCACCCTCGAAGCAGCGTTACCCATGCAGAGCAAGGAGAACAACCACAAGCTCAGAGTGAGTGACGTTTGAAACGCTATTAGCGCTCGCTAACTAGCTAGCCATTTCACTTCGGTTACACGAGCATCATCTCGGGAGTTGATAGGTTTGAAGTCATAAACAACGTAATGCTTGACGCACAACGAAGAGCTGCTGGCAAAACGCACAAAAGTGCTGTTTGAATGAATGTTTTCGCGCCTGCTTCTGCCTACCACCGCTCAGTTAGATACTTAGATACTTGTATGCTTGTATGCTCAGTCAGATTTGGACACGCTAGATAATATCTAGTAATATCGTCAACCATGTGTTGTTAACTAGTGATTATGATTGATGGATTGTTTTTCTAAGATAGGTTTAATGCTAGCTAGCAACTGTTATGCTTACTGCATTCGCATAACAGGCAGTCTCCTTGTGGAGTGCACAAGGACTAGTTAACTGTAAGGTTGCAAGATTGGATCCCCCGAGCTGACAAGGTGAAAATCTGTCGTTCTGCCCCTGAATGAGGCAGTTAACCCACCGTTCCTAGGCCGTCATTGAAAATAAGAGTGTGTTCTTAACTGACTTGCCTAGTTAAATAAAGGTGCAAAAAAAATCGGCCCTAATTAATCGGCCATTCCGCTTAATCGGTCGACCTCTAGTAGTAGTAGTAGTGGAGGTGTTGTAGTAGTAGTAGTAGTAGTAGTAGTAGTGGAGGTGTTGTTGTAGTAGTAGTGGAGGTGTTGTAGTAGTATTAGTGGAGGTGTAGTAGTGGAGGTGTTGTAGTAGTAGTAGTGGTGTTGTAGTAGTGGAGGTGTAGTAGTAGTGGAGGTGTTGTAGTAGTAGTAGTAATAGTAGTAGTAGTGGTGTTGTTGTCATAGTAATAGTAGTAGTAGTGGAGGTGTTGTAGTAGTAGTGGAGGTGTTGTTGTAGTAGTAGTGGAGGTGTTTTAGTAGTAGTGGAGGTGTTTTAGTAGTAGTGGAGGTGTTTTAGTAGTAGTGGAGGTGTTGTAGTAGTAGTGGAGGTGTTGTAGTAGTAGTGGAGGTGTTGTTGTAGTAGTAGTGGAGGTGTTGTTGTAGTAGTAGTAGTGGAGGTGTTGTAGTAGTGGAGGTGTTGTAGTAGTAGTAGTAATAGTAGTAGTAGTGGTGTTGTTGTAATAGTAGTAGTAGTAGTAGTGGAGTTGTTGTAGTAGTAGTGGAGGTGTTGTTGTAGTAGTAGTGGAGGTGTTGTAGTAGTAGTGGAGGTGTTGTAGTAGTAGTGGAGGTGTTGTTGTTGTAGTAGTAGTGGAGGTGTTGTAGTAGTGGAGGTGTTGTAGTAGTAGTGGAGGTGTTGTAGTAGTAGTGGAGGTGTTGTAGTTGTAGTGGAGGTGTTGTAGTAGAGGTGTAGAGGTGTAGAGGTTAGAGGTGTAGAGGTGTAGAGGTAGAGGTGTAGAGGTTAGAGGTTAGAGGTGTAGTGATAGAGGTTAGAGGTGTAGTGGTAGAGGTTAGAGGTGTAGTAGTAGAGGTTAGAGGTGTAGTGGTAGCGGTGTAGTAGTAGTGGTTAGAGGTGTAGTGGTAGAGGTGTAGTGGTAGTGGTAGAGGTGTAGTGGTGTAGTGGTAATGGTGGAGGTGTAGTAGTAGTGGTAGAGGTGTAGTGATAGTGGTAGAGGTGTAGTGATAGTGGTAGAGGTGTAGTGGTAGAGGTGTGGTGTAGTGGTAGTGGTAGAGGTGTAGTGGTAGTGGTAGAGGTGGTAGTGGTAGAGGTGTAGTGGTAGAGGTGTAGTAGTAGTGGTTAGAGGTGTAGTGGTAGAGGTGTAGTAGTAGTGGTTAGAGGTGTAGTGGTAGAGGTGTAGTAGTCACGAATGCTAAACTTTCATCTGACCGGGAACTGAGGCCCATGCAGAGTTGAGACGACTTGATGTGAATGAACATGAATAACCCCTTAGTTTAGTGAATTTATGGAGCTACCGAGACGAACAATCTAGATTTAAATATCCAGCTATCTTCCTCTGATGTTTTTGTGTGTGTGTGTGTGTGTGTGTGTGTGTGTGTGTGTGTGTGTGTGTGTGTGTGTGTGTGTGTGTGTGTGTGTGTGTGTGTGTGTGTGTGTGTGTGTGTGTGTGTGTGTGTGTGTGTGTGTGCGCGCGTGCGCACTGTGTTGAGTGTAGTGGAGATAGCGTCAGCAGCAGCATCAGCGTGTGTGCTGGGTATAATTGTGGTGTGCATGGAAACCAGTGTAATTAGTGAGTGGGATCAGAGTGAGGCTGGGCTAACAACTAAAATCCTCTCGACTGTTCTATTGTCATTGTGTTCCATCCACCACTACACTAGTAGCTAGCCTTACAGCAGTACATTATTCTACCAGAACAAAGGAGGGAGCTATTAGCTCCCAGACCACCGAAGGAAACGGAGGGAGGAAATGAAGGAGAGAGAGAAATATAGGGAAGGAGGATGAGAGCGATGTTTTTTAAAAAGACAGAAAATAACTGAAACAGACACTAATTGAATTCAGGCAGACATGCCTGCCCACTCTTGACATGCCCACTCTCTGTCCTCTCTCTGTTCTCTCTGTCCTCTCTCTCTCTCTCTGTCCTCTCTCTCTCTCTCTCCTCTCTCTCTATCTGTCCTCTCTCTCTATCTGTCCTCTCTCTCTCTCTGTCCTCTCTCTCTCTCTCTGTCCTCTCTCTCTCTCTCTGTCCTCTCTCTCTGTCCTCTCTCTCTCTCTCTGTCCTCTCTCTCTCTCTCTCTGTTCTCTCTCTCTCTCTCTCTGTCCTCTCTCTGTCCTCTCTCTCGCTCTCTGTCCTCTCTCTCTCTCTCTTTCTTTCTCTCTCTCTCTCTCTCTCACTTTTACTAGCCCATTACGGGCTGAATTGGAGTACGTGCGTATAGTGAGTGAGAGGGTTGTTAGTTGCAGGCGTGTGTGGGTAATGCTCTATCTGCCTGCGCCGGCCGTCTGAATGTTAACAGATTGAAACGAGGAAAGAAATTTAATTTGGTTTCCCGAAGAAAATTGAGCAAATTACACTTTTATAGCCCTCTGCTCTATCCCTCACTGTGGAGAGAGGGAGGGAGGTACAGTCTGTTAAAACCTCTTAGAGCTATGCATATTCTTGGTACCATTTGGAAAAAAGCACTGAAGTTTGTGAGTTGAATGTAGGAGAATATAACACACTAGATCTGGTTTAGATAATACAATAAAAAATGTTGTTTTCTTTTGATTGTTGTATCATCTTTAAAATTAACAAGGTAAAACAAACATTCAGATAGGATGATGGGGACAATTTCAGTGAAAAATATAAGCGGGCAACAGTACTTGTGCAAAGTTTCAGAATGATAACTTCCAAAATGAGTGTGCTACATGACATTTCTCATGAAGTCACCCAGGTGTCCCACACAAGTAGCCCACATGTACCCAAGTGGCCAAATTTGTGAAGTTATACATTTTGAATGGAATAACTATATACAAAATACCAAAATGGTATTCTAACACACCCCCCATTTACAAAATAACACTTTCAATATTTGGAAGACCCTCAGTCCTCTACACAATATTGTGCTGCTGATGCCAGGTGCCATAGCACATCCATGCCTGCAGAAATACATTTGGGCAGATGAACACCACTTGTGGCAGGAGCTGATGAACCAGCTTCAGTGGGGGGTGGACACCTTGGCACTGGGGGCTCCCATTCGGAGTCAGTGTCACTGTGAAAGAAAATTTTGAGTTAGAATAGTTTCACATATGAGCCCTGTATCAACAGGTATAATAAACATATATATATATATATATAGAGTACGGGGAACATAAGGTTGAATATATTATTATAGACCTGCTAGATCTACTGTCTCATTTATATTATGACATTTCAGCTAGATCTACTGTCTCTATTATGTTATGACAGACCAGCTGTATCTACTGTCTCCATTTCACTTTGGCCATTGCTGTGGGCCTGCCCTCCCCTCAACAGCCTCAAATAGGCTATTTCATTTCACAAATAATATTTTAAATGATTAATTTCAAACAACGGCATTAGCATGAGAAGAACTTACCAGTCCAAAACGATGTCCTCTCCGTTCAAAAAATATTGAATAGTCCTCGATCAATTTCTTTTAAAATTTTATGTACATCTGTATATCTAGACTTAGATTTAGCTTTCCCTGACTTAGTTGCCATAATGATTGATAAACAGCTGAATATGCGCTTTACCAAAACAATGCTGTGTGCAACATGCGTTGCTCCTTCCGGTATGAAACTTTTATGGCAAATGACCCTCTTTACGCCGGAGTTTACTACATGGGTTGGTCTTCCAACACATAATCAGTACATATTGCCGTTTACCTCAGCTCATTGGCTATCTACCCAGCTAGATTTCAAGACGATCAGTGGTCATTGGGTTAAAATACAGTCATTCAACGAAACAGCGGGCAAATCATTGGTGCACAATGATGTCATTACTTGTCTTCAAATCGGTTTCTTTCAGTCAATACGTCCCGCGAAATGACCCATCAGGTTTGGTTGTGTTACAAACAAACCAGTTGATTGCAATGACACCAAACATGACTGGAAAAGTCACATTTTGTGTGTGTATTTACCTCGAATGTGTCGTCAAATATGGAATGAGACGGAATTCACGACACAAGCGGTTCACAAAATGTTTCGTGTTAGGCTAAAAAAAAATAGATTTTATCAAACAAAAGACCATTCATTGTATAACAATGAGCATTGGGATTGCAAACAGAGGAAGATCTTCAGAGGTAAACTATTTATTTTATTGCAGTTTGTGATGTTACGCCTGTGCTGGTTGAAATAGTTGTTTATTATGGGGCTCTATGCTCAGATAATCACATCGTGTTTTTTAAAAATCTGACAACGCAGTTGGAGTAGCACTTGTATTTTCATGAATGTTTAATATGACTATTTATGTAGCTATGTATGTTGTGGAATTTCATTCATTCGGTGCGCAGAGAGGTTAACCTCCTGTCCTCATTCAGGAAGGAGAGCAACATGATGATGGTATGACGGAGAAAGAACTCATGACCAGTACCACAAAAGTGACGGGCCTTTTGGCCAGGTACATTTCTATGGCAACGAATCCATCTCCAGGGCAGGCTAACTCCATTTATCCTGCATGAAGTGTCTGAGCTGCGACTTGAAGACCAATTAAATCAGATTCCCTCACTCTCGCAAAGATCGCCATCATCCCCTTCATTTGAGAAAGGGTGATTTAATTATTTGATTTATCAAATGTTTTTTTCGTGTAAAAAAACAATGTTAATGTGTAATTTGACACATTTAGTAATGACAATGTTAATGTGTAATTTGACACATTTAGTAATGACAATGTTAACGTGTAATTTGACACATTTAGTAATGACAATGTTAATGTGTAATTTGACACATTTAGTAATGACAATGTTAATGTGTAATTTGACACATTTAGTAATGACAATGTTAATGTGTAATTTGACACATTTAGTAATGACAATGTTAATGTGTAATTTGACACATTTAGTAATGACAATGTTAATGTGTAATTTGACACATTTAGTAATGACAATGTTAATGTGTAATTTGACACATTTAGTAATGACAATGTTAACGTGTAATTTGACACATTTAGTAATGACAATGCATTTGAAACTTCACGCACAGTAACTTTTGTAGCTGTAAGCTGGGTAAAAAGGTGCTTGTTCACACCAGGCTGCATTAATGATGACTAATATAATTGTCAGCCTCTTTCACACTGTAGCCTATTGAAACTGCCAGATAACTATTCTTTCATTTTGATTTGGGAACAAATGAAAATGTGCCACTGACACTTGTTTCACCGTTGTCTCAATGACGAGTTCTCTGTTCGTCTAACCATGCGCAACATGCACACGCAGTTACAAGCCTGCTACAGTAGGTGTCAGAAGGACAAGCAATATCCACCGTTGTAGTACGGATGAAGCCAGAGTTGGAATGTGAAACTAACTGAAGCTGGTTAGCGTGAGCAAACCCTGTGTAGATGTAGCTTGTATTGTAGGATTTTCACTGAGGTTATGGAGAGGATCAACTGATCCTAGATCTGTGCTTAAGGGCAACTTCGACCTCGGGCGGCTCCTGACTCCTGTTCAACTCTCTTCTCTTCCTCTCTTTTGCAACCCCTCCATCTCTCTCTCCCCCTCACTACTCCTCCCTCTCCTACAGTATACCCCTCCATCTCTCTCTCCCCCTCTCCTACAGTATACCCCTCCATCTCTCTCTCCCCCTCTCCTACAGTATACCCCTCCATCTCTCTCTCCCCCTCTCCTACAGTATACTCCATCTCTCTCTCCCCCTCTCCTACAGTATACTCCATCTCTCTCTCCCCCTCTCCTACAGTATACTCCTCCATCTCTCTCTCCCCCTCTCCTACAGTATACTCCATCTCTCTCTCCCCCTCTCCTACAGTATACCCCTCCATCTCTCTCTCCCCCTCTCCTACAGTATACTCCATCTCTCTCTCCCCCTCTCCTACAGTATACCCCTCCATCTCTCTCTCTCCCTCACTACTCCTCCCTCTCCTACAGTATACCCCTCCATCTCTCTCTCCCCCTCACTACTCCTCCCTCTCCTACAGTATACTCCTCCATCTCTCTCCCTCACTACTCCTCCATCTCCTACAGTATACCCCTCTATCTCTCTCTCTCCCTCACTACTCCTCCATCTCCTACAGTATACCCCTCCATCTCTCTCTCCCCCTCACTACTCCTCCCTCTCCTACAGTATACTCCTCCCTCTCCTACAGTATACCCCTCCATCTCTCTCCCCCTCACTACTCCTCCATCTCCTACAGTATACCCCTCCATCTCTCTCTCCCCCTCACTACTCCTCCATCTCCTACAGTATACCCCTCCATCTCTCTCCCCCTCACTACTCCTCCCTCTCCTACAGTATACCCCTCCATCTCTCTCTCCCCCTCACTACTCCTCCCTCTCCTACAGTATACCCCTCCATCTCTCTCTCCCCCTCACTACTCCTCCCTCTCCTACAGTATACTCCTCCCTCTCCTACAGTATACTCCTCCCTCTCCTACAGTATACCCCTCCATCTCTCTCTCCCCCTCACTACTCCTCCCTCTCCTACAGTATACTCCTCCCTCTTCTACAATATACTCCTCTCTCTCCTACAGTATACCCCTCCATCTCTCTCTCCCCCTCACTACTTCTCCCTCTCCTACAGTATACTCCTCCCTCTCCTACAGTATACCCCTCCATCTCTCTCTCCCCCTCACTACTCCTCCCTCTCCTACAGTATACCCCTCCATCTCTCTCTCCCCCTCACTACTCCTCCCTCTCCTACAGTATACTCCTCCCTCTCCTACAGTATACCCCTCCATCTCTCTCCCCCTCACTACTCCTCCATCTCCTACAGTATACCCCTCCATCTCTCTCTCTCCCTCACTACTCCTCCCTCTCCTACAGTATACCCCTCCATCTCTCTCTCCCCCTCACTACTCCTCCCTCTCCTACAGTATACTCCTCCCTCTCCTACAGTATACCCCTCCATCTCTCTCTGTTGTTTCTCATACTGCGTACATTGTTCCAGCAGTAGAGAGGACGGAGAGAGAGTGAGTCTCCAGATATCCTCAGGGATGAGCCCACAAAGACAAGTCAAATGAAAGAGAGGATAACTTGGTTCTATAATCTCACTACACAGAATGGTGTGTGTGTGTGTGTGTGTGTGTGTGTGTGTGTGTGTGTGTGTGTGTGTGTGTGTGTGTGTGTGTGTGTGTGTGTGTGTGTGTGTGTGTGTGTGTGTGTGTGTGTGTGATAGAGAACATTTGGTTTGGATTTAATATGACTCTGTTGGAGTGAAGTCAAGGTTGACTCAAGGCTTTATGGCTATAGAGAGAAACACGTGCGCGCACACACATACACACACACACACACACACATCTAACCCCGAGTTTCTTTCACTCCGATGGGGAAACATTTAACTTATCAGAGAATTGCATTTTTCCTTTCCCTCCATGTGACTCACTCTCTTTCTAGCCTACATCTCTTTCTCTCTCTCCGTTGACATTTGATGTCGGCAGTTTTATTATTGTGTCCCTGCAGATTCTGATTAGCATCCATCTCCCTCTCATGTCTCCTCTCCTCCCCTAACCCTCGCTCCATCCCTCCTCTCCTCCCCTAACCCTCGCTCCATCCCTCCTCTCCTCCCCTAACCCTCGCTCCATCCCTCCTCTCCTCCCATAACCCTCGCTCCATCCCTCCTCTCCTCCCCTAACCCTCGCGCCATCCATCCCTCCTCTCCTCCCCTAACCCTCGCGCCATCCATCCCTCCTCTCCTCCCCTAACCCTCGCTCCATCCATCCCTCCTCTCTTCCCCTAACCCTCGCTCCATCCCTCCTCTCTTCCCCTAACCCTCGCTCCATCCCTCCTCTCCTCCCCTAACCCTCGCTCCATCCCTCCTCTCCTCCCCTAACCCTCGCTCCATCCCTAAGACAGTGGTATAGAGCAACATGGGTGGGGCCTGCAGGTAGGCTGTAGAAGGACTATACAGTGGTATAGAGCAACATGGGTGGGGCCTGCAGGTAGGCTGTAAAATACAATACAGTGGTATAGAGCAACATGGGTGGGGCCTGCAGGTAGGCTGTAAAAGGACTAACACTTCTTAGCAGTTCTGGAGAAAGATCAACATATTTGCCTTCTCTGGCAGAAGCCGGGACCTCTCCTGGCTTATTGTATTCCCTGCAGTCGAAAATACCCTCTGACTAGGGGTGGAGGAGGCTTGAGCACAGAGGTAGCTTGTTGCAATGTTTGTGAGGAGGGGCAGAGTAGTTCTCTTCTCCCACCACTACATCACAGGATCTTCAGCCATGGGGATGGGAGGCAGGCCTTTGTAGAGCTCCACCTCTAGGTCAACACGCTCGCTGAGGGTGAGGGACCAGGTGTCCTGTTGGATCATCAACCTCAACTCCCTGTCCTCATCTGAGACAGCTCCTCCAAGGCACTCCAATGCACACCTTCTCCTTCAGACTCCTCCTCCTGTTGCTGGTGCTCTGTGTCTGTCTGCTCCGGCTCCTCTGACAGCCCTGGTTTTGCTCCTGTCACATTGGCCTCAACAGTTGCCTTCCTCAGCCTGTCCCAGGTGGCGTCACTCACCGGCCTCTCTTTAAATCTGGGGTCCATTGCTGTGGCTTGATGCAGGAAGGCTTGAATGTCCTCATCCTGATAGCGCTCGGAGAGAATCTTCCACACCTTCTCTTTGATGGTTGTCACAAACGTTGTATCTTCATTTTTCACAGTGAAGTTCTCTTCCAGTTTGTGGAGGATGGATATGATCTGTCCACAGGTGGCATTCTATTCACATGACACACACATTGTGGATGTATAGAGGATTCGGATGAACTGGTCAAACTCCTCAGTCTTATGGAAGTCCTCGTCTTTCAGATGGTCCAGGTTATCCTTGGTCATTGCTTTTCACAGTCGTGGGTCCAATGCTGCTGCTTGGATCGCGTTCCATCTGGTCTTCACTAGAGGTCGACCGAATATGATTATAGGAGGACCAAAAAAATATATATTTAAAAAATATATATATATATATATATATATATATATATATATATATATATATATATATATATTTAAAAATATATATATTATAATAATGACAATTACAACAATACTGAATGAACACTTATTTTAACTTAATATAATACATCAATAAAAATCTATTTATCCTCAAATAAATAATGAAACATGTTCAATTTGGTTTAAATAATGCAAAACCAAAGTGTTGGAGAAGTAAAAGTGCAATATGTGCCATATAAAAAAGCTAACGTTCCTTGCTCAGAACATGAGAACATATGAAAGTTGGTGGTTCCTTTTAACATGAGTCTTCAATATTCTCAGGTAAGAAGTGTTAGGTTGTAGTTATTATAGGACTCTCTCTATACCATTTGTATTTCATATACCTTTGACTATTGGATGTTCTTATAGGCACTTTAATATTGCCAGTGTAACAGTATAGCTTCCGTTCCTCTCCTCGCCCCTACCTGGGCTCGAACCAGGAACACATCGACAACAGCCACACTCGAAGCAGCGTTACCCATCGCTCCACAAAAGCTGCGGCCCTTGCAGAGCAAGGGGAATAACTACTCCAAGTCTCAGAACGAGTGACGTTTGAAACGCTGTTAGAGCGCACCCCGCTAACTAGCTAGCCATTTCACATTGGTTACACCAGCCATTAGACTGATAGGCTTGCTTGCGAAGAGCTTCTGGCAAAACGCACGACAGTGCTGTTTGAATGAATGCTTACAAGCCTGCTGCCTACCATCGCTCAGTCAGACTGCTCTATCAATGATCAAATAATAGACTTAATTATAACATAACACACAGAAATAGGTCATTAATATGGTTGAATCCGGAAACTATCATTTCGAAAACAAAACGTTTATTATTTCAGTGAAATACGGAACCGTTCGTTTTTTTAATCTAACGGGTAGCATCCCTAAGTCTAAATATTCTTGCTACATTGTACAACCTTCAATGTTATGTCATAATTATGTAAAATTCTGCCAAATTAGTTTGCAATGAGCCAGGCTGCCCAAACTGTTGTGTATATACCCTGACTCTGCGTACAATGAACGCAAGAGAACTGAACGCAAGATAATATTGCCTGCTAACCTGGATTTATTTTAGCTAAGGTTTAAAAATATATACTTCTGTGTCTGGATTTTAAGAAAGGCATTGGTGTTTATGCTAGGGGTACAGTCGTGCAACAATTGTGCTTTTTTCGCAAATGCGCTTTTGTTAAATCATCCCCCAGTGTTGCATCGATTATATGCAACGCAGGACACGCTAGATAAACTAGTAATATCATCAACCATGTGTAGTTAACTAGTGATTATGATTGATTGATTGTTTTTTATAAGAAGTTTAATGCTAGCTAGCAACTTACCTTGGCTTCTTACTGCATTCGCGTAACAGGCAGGCTCCTCGTGAGGCAGGTGGTTAGAGCGTTGAACTAGTTAACCGTAAGGTTGCAAGACTGAATCCCAGAGCTGACAAGGTAAAAATCTGTCGTTCTGCCCCTGAACAAGGCAGCTAACCCACCGTTCCTAGGCCGCCATTGAAAATAAGGTGTTCTTAACTGACTTTAAATAAAGTTGTAAAAAATAAAAATCTGTTCCAAAAATACAGATTTCCGATTGTTATGAAAACTTGAAATCGGCCCTAATTAATCAGCCATTCCAATTAATCGGTTGACCTCTAGTCTTCACATCAAGGATGAGTGAGTGTTGCAGAAGGACTGAAACAACAACACATAACAACATATACATTTAATTACTGCACACTTAAATATTGACTTGAATTGTTAAATGTGGGAATTTCTAAATAACTTTCATTGACTGAACTGGCTTCTTACCAAGGAGCTGCTGCTTTTCCTTCAAGACTGTTTTGGACACAACCACAGCTCTGATTCGGGCAGCCCATTTATCAATGGAAGTCATTTTGTAGATTTTCTGCGCTGCCATTTGTTGTGTGAGCAAAGCATCCTATTTTTAGGATGTGTAGCCTCTTGATTGCAACATCCATATTGCCAGCATTATCAACAGTCACGGCTACAATCTTGCTCGGCTCTCTTCCAGAATGTCTGAGAATCCCCTCTGCCTCTCCCTGGTGTGGATGACCTTCTGTTTTACACTACCCTGGTGTGGGGAGGACCTTCTGTTTTACACTGCCATGGTGTGGATGACCTTCTGTTTTACACTGCCCTGGTGTGGAGGACCTTCTGTTTTACACTACCCTGGTGTGGGGAGGACCTTCTGTTTTACACTGCCCTGGTGTGGGGAGGTCCTTCTGTTTTACACTGCCCTGGTGTGGAGGACCTTCTGTTTTACACTACCCTGGAGTGGGGAGGACCTTATGTTTTACACTACCCTGGAGTGGGGAGGACCTTCTGTTTTACACTACCCTGGTGTGGGGAGGACCTTCTGTTTTACACTGCCATGGTGTGGAGGCCCTTCTGTTTTACACTACCCTGGTGTGGGGAGGACCTTCTGTTTTACACTACCCTGGTGTGGAGGACCTTCTATTTTACACTACCTTGGTGTGGAGGACCTTCTGTTTTACACTGCCCTGGTGTGGAGGACCTTCTGTTTTACACTACCCTGGTGTGGAGGACCTTCTGTTTTACACTACCCTGGTGTGAAAGACCTTCTGTTTTACACTGCCCTGGTGTGGGGAGGCCCTTCTGTTTTACACTGCCCTGGTGTGCAGGACCTTCTGTTTTACACTGCCCTGGTGTGGGGAGGCCCTTCTGTTTTACACTGCCCTGGTGTGCAGGACCGTCTGTTTTACACTGTCCTGGTGTGGAAGACCGTCTGTTTTACACTGCCCTGGTGTGGAGGCCCTTCGGTTTTACACTGCCCTGGTGTGGAGGCCCTTCTGTTTTACACTGCCCTGGTGTGGGGAGGACCTTCTGTTTTACACTGCCCTGGTGTGGGGAGGACCTTCTGTTTTACACTGCCCTGGTGTGGAGGCCCTTTTGTTTTACACTACCCTGGTGTGGGGAGGACCTTCTGTTTTACACTACCCTGGTGTGGAGGACCTTCTATTTTACACTACCTTGGTGTGGAGGACCTTCTGTTTTACACTGCCCTGGTGTGGAGGACCTTCTGTTTTACACTACCCTGGTGTGGAGGACCTTCTGTTTTACACTACCCTGGTGTGGATGACCTTCTGTTTTACACTGCCCTGGTGTGGGGAGGCCCTTCTGTTTTACACTGCCCTGGTGTGCAGGACCTTCTGTTTTACACTGTCCTGGTGTGGAAGACCGTCTGTTTTACACTGCCCTGGTGTGGAGGCCCTTCTGTTTTACACTGCCCAGGTGTGGAGGACCTTCTGTTTTACACTGCCCTGGTGTGGAGGCCCTTCTGTTTTACACTGCCCTGGTGTGGAGGCCCTTCTGTTTTACACTGCCCTGGTGTGGGGAGGACCTTCTGTTTTACACTGCCCTGGTGTGGGGAGGACCTTCTGTTTTACACTGCCCTGGTGTGGGGAGGACCTTCTGTTTTACACTGTCCTGGTGTGGAGGCCCTTCTGTTTTACACTGCCCTGGTGTGGATGACCTTCTGGTTTACACTGTCCTGGTGTGGAGGACCTTCTGTTTTACACTGCCCTGGTGTGGAGGACCTTCTGTTTTACACTGCCCTGGTGTGGAGGACCTTCTGTTTTACACTGCCCTGGTGTGGATGACCTTCTGTTTTACACTGCCCTGGTGTGGAGGACCTTCTGTTTTACACTACCCTGGTGTGGAGGACCTTCTGTTTTACACTGTCCTGGTGTGGAGGAATTTCTGTTTTACACTACCCTGTTGTGGAGGCCCTTCTGTTTTACACTGCCATGGTGTAGATGACCTTCTGTTTTACACTGCCCTGGTGTGGAGGACCTTCTGTTTTACACTACCCTGGTGTGGGGAGGACCTTCTGTTTTACACTGCCCTGGTGTGGGGAGGACCTTCTGTTTTACACTGCCCTGGTGTGGGGAGGACCTTCTGTTTTACACTGCCCTGGTGTGGGGAGGACCTTCTGTTTTACACTGCCCTGGTGTGGAGGCCCTTCTGTTTTACACTACCCTGGTGTGGGGAGGACCTTCTGTTTTACACTACCCTGGTGTGGAGGACCTTCTATTTTACACTGCCCTGGTGTGGAGGACCTTCTGTTTTACACTACCCTGGTGTGGAGGACCTTCTGTTTTACACTACCCTGGTGTGGATGACCTTCTGTTTTACACTGCCCTGGTGTGGGGAGGCCCTTCTGTTTTACACTGCCCTGGTGTGCAGGACCTTCTGTTTTACACTGTCCTGGTGTGGAAGACCGTCTGTTTTACACTGCCCTGGTGTGGAGGCCCTTCTGTTTTACACTGCCCTGGTGTGGAGGACCTTCTGTTTTACACTGTCCTGGTGTGGAAGGAGCCCTGGTGTGGAGGCCCTTCTGTTTTACACTGCCCTGGTGTGGGGAGGACCTTCTGTTTTACACTGCCCTGGTGTGGGGAGGACCTTCTGTTTTACACTGCCCTGGTGTGGGGAGGACCTTCTGTTTTACACTGTCCTGGTGTGGAGGCCCTTCTGTTTTACACTGCCCTGGTGTGGATGACCTTCTGGTTTACACTGTCCTGGTGTGGATGACCTTCTGTTTTACACTGCCCTGGTGTGGAGGACCTTCTGTTTTACACTGCCCTGGTGTGGAGGACCTTCTGTTTTACACTGCCCTGGTGTGGAGGACCTTCTGTTTTACACTGCCCTGGTGTGGATGACCTTCTGTTTTACACTGCCCTGGTGTGGAGGACCTTCTGTTTTACACTACCCTGGTGTGGATGACCTTCTGTTTTACACTGTCCTGGTGTGGAGGACCTTCTGTTTTACACTACCCTGGTGTGGAGGCCCTTCTGTTTTACACTGCCCTGGTGTGGAGGCCCTTCTGTTTTACACTGCCCTGGTGTGGGGAGGACCTTCTGTTTTACACTGCCCTGGTGTGGGGAGGACCTTCTGTTTTACACTGCCCTGGTGTGGGGAGGACCTTCTGTTTTACACTGCCCTGGTGTGGGGAGGACCTTTTGTTTTACACTGTCCTGGTGTGGGTAGGACCTTCTGGTTTACACTGCCCTGGTGTGGGGAGGACCTTCTGTTTTACACTGCCCTGGTGTGGATGACCTTCTGGTTTACACTGTCCTGGTGTGGAGGTCCTTCTGTTTTACACTGCCCTTGTGTGGAGGACCTTCTGTTTTACACTACCCTGGTGTGAGGAGGACCTTCTGGTTTACACTGTCCTGGTGTGGAGGACCTTCTGGTTTACACTTCCCTGGTGTGGAGGACCTTCTGTTTTACACTACCCTGGTGTGGGGAGGACCTTCTGTTTTACACTGTTCTGGTGTGGAGGACCTTCTGTTTTACACTGCCATGGTGTGGATGACCTTCTGTTTTACACTGCCCTGGTGTGGGGAGGACCTTCTGTTTTACACTGCCCTGGTGTGGGGAGGACCTTCTGTTTTACACTGCCCTGGCTTGTGTAGTGTACTGTAACAGTGAGTTAGGGGTCCTGGCAGAGGCTGGTCCACCTGTCTAATGTGATGGCCAGGTTTGGCACGTACTTCAGCTCAGTGATCACATTGGCCTTTTCTACACCATACTAGGTAGGAATGAATGTGTCACTGAGGTAACTCCGGGAGGAAGGGGTATATTTTGGGTTGAGTGCCTTGCTCATCTCCCTACAGTAAAAAAATATATCGATTTCATGTGTTGAATTATCATTATTGAATTATTGTGTATTGCGGAGTGATGAGACTAACATACAACCCTTTTATACTACTATATCCTAAACATGAATACAACTCAATATATACTGACAGACTGTTACCTAAAGCACTTGGACTCCGCTGTTGCAAAGGGCTGTAGGCCTTTCACTATGAACTTAGTCACAGCTAGGTGTCACTCATTCACCCTCTCCTCAGTCATCCTCCCACTGGCTGCCAGCGTGAAGGGGCTTTGGGCTTGTCTTTGGCTTGGACCCCAGCTGTGTTAGAGGGAGGAGTGGGTTGGTTCATTGTAGCTGCAACTTTAACAAAAAAGTTTCAAAATCTTTAAATTGTTGATTTGAATTTCAGGTTAGTTACTATTCATCATGAACCCATGTTCTCATAATCTAGTTAACTCTGTGTGTTGGCTCTAGGCTGCTAGCATACATACCTAACGTAGATCAGACGAGAGATGAACGACGAGCTGGGCAGTCAAACTGTTTCTCTGCCTGTACATGATGCACTTTTCTTAATGTTTGGACAGATTGCTCATGTTTCCAGCCGTTACAAGCAAGAGTCTTGTTGCACTTGTGGCAACGAGCATCGACTCTGGTGATGTGTAACCACACTTTTGAACGCTTAGTTCTCTCCGCCATCGTCACTAATTAAGAGCAGGGTCTTTCGCGCGTGTGTGTGTGCGTGTGCTGTACCGTGAGAGAGATCTCTCTTCTGGATTGGGAATAGCGAAAATGCATCATAGATGAATGTCTTAATCTTACTGCAAATTATTAACGGTTGATGAGAAAATGTGCACTATAACATTTATGTAGCAATAATAAATAGGAAATGTATTTCCTCAATTTCTCCAGTACCGAAAGCAGAAACGATAACGTCGGAGCTTATCGATACTACGATATTTCATAATTTATCCCCGGGGCCCGTTTAAGGCCTTGTTTCGGTACCCATCCCTAATCACAACTTTGTTCATTTGCACAATTTATCTCGTTCACTTGTAAATGTCCACACTCACCGAAAATGACATTCGGTAGCTGCTAGCTATGCTTTGCCTGTCTTTGCAATTAGCTTATGTTCATTTTAGCTCGTTAACATTTAGATAACAGCGTCTGTGTGATTTTGTTAGCATGTTTATAAGAGGCCCAATGGATTTTTGTTGTTGTGTTTTTAGCACCCTATTGTGTGCTATGCCAGTAATACCGTAAATCCCTGGATGGCAGGAGAACGGTATGACTGTATAAATAAATCTGTATACCGCCCAAGCCTAGTGTTTGTGAGCGTATCAGTGTGGGTAATGGATTCCATCCTCTCTTTACTCTGTCTGCTTGTGCCTTTTGCTCCGTCGCTCACCATCTACTGCCATCACATCTGAGCCCCAATGAGAGGAAGAGAGTGTATCCACCGCTGCTGTCTTTCACTGTGTTTGTGTGAATCAGTAAATGCACCAAGGAGTTAAATGCTAAAAAGTTCATACAGCTGTCACCTCTGTAGTTGCTTTGTGAGCCTCAACACAGGCTGACACACTCACTGAGCCGTGACACTACAAAATAAATCCTTAGCTACACACACACACACGCTCCACCACCTTCTCAATGTAGGTACAGCTACATCCTGCTCCACACACCATAAACAGGGCTGAGGTCTAGGCAGTCTGTGAAGGCCTCTAAGTGTGGGTGTGTGTCTCTCTCTCGCTCACTCGGCCTCTCTGTGCATATGTCTCGGTGCTGAAGCATCTATCTGTGGCAGCGTTGGTGTGTAAGGCTGACTCTGGAGCTAACTGCAGCTTTAACGCCCGTCTGACTGGATCACACACACTATGGTGTCTCTAGTAGACCAACCAGCTTACACACACACACACACACACACACACGCACACACACACACACACACTAGATATTTTACAGTACTCTAATCCAGTTGAGCAAGGAGATGGAGGCTAGTCTCTTGGGATGCTTGTCTGTTGGTTTTGTGTGCCCATGTAATTGTGTCCAAGAGTTTCAGAGACAGATGTTTTAGGAGAGGATTTATGTGTAAAGGGGGGTTGGGGGTAGAGGGAATCCCATTGTGTGTTTGTATAAGGGTGGGTGTTAAGGCTGGAATGCATATTAGAAACACCTCCGGAGGGGGCCCCTCTCATAGGGGAGATTCAGCGATGGGACAGGACTGTAACTACCTCTTGGATATCACAAAATTGGGGAGGAAAAGGGGTGAAATAATGAACACCTCAGGATCTGGCAACCCGTGGGAGGTGTAGTGGTAGTGGTAAGGGTTAGGGGTTAGTGGTAAGGGTTAGGGGTTAGTGGTAGGGTTAGGGGTTAGTGGTAAGGGCTAGGGGTTAGTGGTAAGGGTTAGGGGTTAGTGGTAGGGGTTAGTGGTAAGGGTTAGGGGTTAGTGGTAAGGGTTAGGGGTTAGTGGTAAGGGTTAGGGGTTAGTGGTAGGGGTTAGGGGTTAGTGGTAGGGGTTAGTGGTAAGGGTTAGTGGTAAGGGTTAGGGGTTAGTGGTAAGGGTTAGGGGTTAGTGGTAAGGGTTAGGGGTTAGTGGTAGGGGTTAGTGGTAAGGGTTAGGGGTTAGTGGTAGGGGTTAGTGGTAAGGGTTAGGGGTTAGTGGTAGGGGTTAGTGGTAAGGGTTAGGGGTTAGTGGTAGGGGTTAGGGGTTAGTGGTAAGGGTTAGGGGTTAGTGGTAGGGGTTAGGGGTTAGTGGTAGGGGTTAGTGGTAGGGGTTAGTGGTAAGGGTTAGTGGTAAGGGTTAGTGGTAAGGGTTAGGGGTTAGTGGTAGGGGTTAGTGGTAGGGGTTAGTGGTAAGGGTTAGGGGTTAGTGGTTAGTGGTAGGGGTTAGGGGTTAGTGGTAAGGGTTAGGGGTTAGTGGTAGGGGTTAGTGGTAAGGGTTAGGGGTTAGTGGTAAGGGTTAGGGGTTAGTGGTAGGGGTTAGTGGTAAGGGTTAGGGGTTAGGGTAGGGGTTAGTGGTAAGGGTTAGGGGTTAGTGGTAGGGGTTAGGGGTTAGTGGTAAGGGTTAGGGGTTAGTGGTAGGGGTTAGGGGTTAGTGGTAAGGGTTAGGGGTTAGTGGTAGTGGTTAGGGGTTAGTGGTAGGGGTTAGTGGTAAGGGTTAGGGGTTAGTGGTTAGTGGTAGGGGTTAGGGGTTAGTGGTAAGGGTTAGGGGTTAGTGGTAGGGGTTAGTGGTAAGGGTTAGGGGTTAGTGGTAAGGGTTAGGGGTTAGTGGTAGGGGTTAGTGGTAAGGGTTAGGGGTTAGTGGTAGGGGTTAGTGGTAAGGGTTAGGGGTTAGTGGTAGGGGTTAGGGGTTAGTGGTAAGGATTAGGGGTTAGTGGTTAGGGGTTAGGGGTTAGTGGTAAGGGTTAGGGGTTAGTGGTAGGGGTTAGGGGTTAGTGGTAGGGGTTAGGGGTTAGTGGTAAGGGTTAGTGGTAAGGGTTAGGGGTTAGTGGTAGGGGTTAGGGGTTAGTGGTAAGGGTTAGGGGTTAGTGGTAGGGGTTAGTGGTAAGGGTTAGGGGTTAGTGGTAGGAGTTAGTGGTAAGGGTTAGGGGTTAGTGGTAGGGGTTAGGGGTTAGTGGTAAGGGTTAGGGGTTAGTGGTAGGGGTTAGGGGTTAGTGGTAGGGGTTAGTGGTAAGGGTTAGGGGTTAGTGGTAGGGGTTAGGGGTTAGTGGTAAGGGTTAGGGGTTAGTGGTAAGGGTTAGGGGTTAGTGGTAAGGGTTAGTGGTAAGGGTTAGGGGTTAGTGGTTGGTGGTAAGGGTTAGGGGTTAGTGGTTAGTGGTAGGGGTTAGTGGTAAGGGTTAGGGGTTAGTGGTTAGTGGTAGGGGTTAGGGGTTAGTGGTAAGGGTTAGGGGTTAGTGGTAGGGGTTAGGGGTTAGGGGTTAGTGGTAAGGGTTAGGGGTTAGTGGTAAGGGTTAGGGGTTAGTGGTAAGGGTTAGGGGTTAGTGGTAAGGGTTAGGGGTTAGTGGTACGGGTTAGGGGTTAGTGGTAGGGGTTAGTGGTAAGGGTTAGTGGTTAGTGGTAAGGGTTAGGGGTTAGTGGTAAGGGTTAGGGGTTAGTGGTTAGTGGTAGGGGTTAGGGGTTAGTGGTAGGGGTTAGTTAGTGTAAGGGTTAGGGGTTAGTGGTAGGGGTTAGGGGTTAGTGGTAAGGGTTAGGGGTTAGTGGTAAGGGTTAGGGGTTAGTGGGTAAGGGTTAGGGGTTAGTGGTAGGGGTTAGTGGTAGGGGTTAGTGGTTAGTGGTAAGGGTTAGGGGTTAGTGGTAAGGGTTAGGGGTTAGTGGTTAGTGGTAGGGGTTAGGGGTTAGGGTTAGGGGTTAGTGGTTAGTGGTAAGGGTTAGGGGTTAGTGGTAAGGGTTAGGGGTTAGTGGTTAGTGGTAAGGGTTAGTGGTTAGTGGTAAGGGTTAGGGGTTAGTGGTAAGGGTTAGGGGTTAGTGGTAGGGGTTAGTGGTAAGGGTTAGTGGTTAGTGGTTAGGGGTTAGTGGTTAGTGGTAGGGGTTAGGGGTTAGTGGTAGTGGTTAGTGGTAGGGGTTAGGGGTTAGTGGTTAGTGGTAGGGGTTAGTGGTAGGGGTTAGTGGTTAGTGGTAGGGGTTAGGGGTTAGTGGTAGGGGTTAGTGGTTAGTGGTAGGGGTTAGGGGTTAGTGGTAGGGGTTAGTGGTTAGTGGTAGGGGTTAGGGGTTAGTGGTTAGTGGTAGGGGTTAGGGGTTAGTGGTAGGGGTTAGTGGTTAGTGGTAGGGGTTAGGGAAAATATGATTTTTTTCTTTCCTCTAGCGACTCCTTGTGCCTCGCCTGCAGGCTGACCTCAGTCGTCAGTTGAATGGTGTTTCCTCCGACACATTGGTGCAGCTGGCATCCGTGTTAAGCGAGCGGGGGTTGAGAAGCGCGGATTGGCGAGTCATGTTTCGGAGGACACATGACTTGAGATTTGCTTCTCCCGCTTCACCTCCACTTATGCTCTCTGAGAGGGCAGAGATGCCATCCATTGACTTTTCCTCCCGTTGTACATGTCGGGATGCTTTTTGTGAGGACATATTGTTCCGTCTCACGATTCCCGAGCAGGAAACAGCACAGGGGATGTTCAGTGTGCTGCGTGGCTATATTGAGGATGAACGGATTGAATGGTGGGCTTTCCCACAGATGGGGCTCCATCTATGGTGGGACGGAGGGCAGGCCTCTGCACTCTAGTTCTGAATGTGTCTCTGCCATATGGACGCATTGTATGACACACCGAGAGCAGCTGGTGACAAAAGAGCTGAGCACAGAACTCTGAGAGATACTGTAGCAGGTAACTTCCATTGTAAACTAGGTCAAACCACATCCTCTGCCTGTTGACTAAACTATGTGGAGATATGAGATCAGAGCATGATGATGTTCTTGGTGGTTATCGAGGGGGAGTGTTGGAAACATTTTTAGCATTGAGAGAGGATCTGTTGTCGTTCATTAAATGACTTGGTTGACTTTCTGTGTAAAAAAAAGAAAATGTCTCTGCCTCTGTAACAGACATATTTGGAAAACTAAAGGAACTGAACGCAAGCATACTCTGAATCCAGTGATTCAGTCACTCATCTGTAGAATGTTTTAGTGTTCCCCCCGGAGAGCCTTTCAAAAGAGAACCGTACCCTCTTCCCTCCTCTGTGCATGTTTCTTACACAAAACTGCTTCAGTAAGTGTCTCACACGAGTGATGACTGCTCACCTCCAGCGCTTGGAAGAGCACTTTGGGACCTTTTTCCCAATCCGTTTGACTGTGATCCAGGCTTGGCTGACATGCCGGTGAGTGAAATCCAACACCTGATCGAGGTGTCATGTGACCGAACGCTGCAGACAACTCATTCATGGGTCACTAGTGAGGAGTTTTGGTGCCTGACTCCAAGGGAATACCCTGTGGATACCCTGTGGGTATCTGTTAGAATGTTTTGAAATTGACTCTCATAGCACCAAATAAAATGAAAAGTGAACATAGGCTGTTAATTACAGCATTTTCAGATATCAAAATGGGGTCGTAGGTCAAAAAAGTTTGGCAGCCCCTGCTCTAAAGGAAAGTCCACTAATCCTGGTCCCAGTGAATCTCTCTCACACACAGCTACTGTATGTGGGTCCCCTTTATGATGGAAGAGGAGAGCAGGGGCCCTGTTTTAACTGTTGAATTGAGGCTTGTGAGGCTTGTGTTCCTGATCATCTGTGACAGTCAGTAGCTGGCTGTTCGTAGCTAATCCTTGTGATTGAGGCCTGTCTCACTGTCGCTGTCCTCTTTCTTACCTCTATCTCTCTCACCCCCTCATTTCCTCCTCATACCCTCCTCTCTTCCTCCTCCTCCTCATACCCTCCTCTCTTCCTCCTCCTCCTCCTCATCTCTGGCTGACAATAACAAGTGCAGTCTACGGTGACTAGCAGAGTTTCTATCTGATTCTCAACTGTGTATTGTGTTATGCAAGCAGTGTGACATTTTAAATGGTAGTCTCTCTCTCTACCAGGGGCCAATAGAACCAGCTGAAACTGGCCCTCTGCCTCTTCATTGTGTGTGTGTGTGTGTGTGTGTGCCTTCCTGCATGTGTGTCAGTCCGTATCCACCATGTGGTCAGCTCCCGACTGCTAATCAAGCCTGCTAGAAGAGAAATAGCTGGAGGGGATGTAGGGAGGGGGAGCGGGTGGGGAGGGGGGGCTAGATGGGAGGGGGAGGGAGAGCGAGAGGGGATGAGGGAGAGAGAGCGAGAGGGGATGAGGGAGGGAGGGAGAGTGAGAGGGGATGAGGGAGGGAGGGAGAGTGAGAGGGGATGAGGGAGGGAGAGGGGAGAGCAAGAGGGGATGAGGGAGGGAGAGCGAGAGGGGATGGATAGAGTGAGGGAGCGATAGTGCTTTCCGTTGTCGTCCTTGCTGAAACAGAGAAACAGTGCAGAGGAGGAGAAGCAGATGGATCAGATGTAGACGGATGACAGGAACAGAGGGATTAACAAAGGATGAATGTGAACCCACCTCTTGTGATGAGCTTTTAACTGTGCTCAGTGGCATGACACTGTATCCCTCCATTTCTCTCTCTCGGTCTCTCTGCTTCCTTTCCCCTCTCTCACTTTGTGTGGCTCTCTCTCTCTCTCTCTCTCCCTCGCTCACTTTGTGTGTCTCTCTCGCTCTCTCTCTCCCTCGCTCACTTTGTGTGGCTCTCTCTCTCTCCCTCGCTCACTTTGTGTGGCTCTCTCTCTCGCTCACTTTGTGGCTCTCTCTCTCTCTCTCTCGCTCACTTTGTGTGGCTCTCTCTCTCCCTCGCTCACTTTGTGTGGCTCTCTCTCTCCCTCGCTCACTTTGTGTGGCTCTCTCTCTCTCTCGCTCACTTTGTGTGGCTCTCTCTCGCTCACTTTGTGTGGCTCTCTCTCTCTCCCTCACTCACTTTGTGTGGCTCTCTCTCTCTCCCTCACTCACTTTGTGTGGCTCTCTCTCTCTCTCCCTCGCTCACTTTGTGTGGCTCTCTCTCGCTCTCTCTCTCTCTCTCGCTCACTTTGTGTGGCTCTCTCTCGCTCACTTTGTGTGGCGCTCTCTCGCTCACTTTGTGTGGCTCTCTCTCGCTCACTTTGTGTGGCTCTCTCTCTCCCTCGCTCGCTCACTTTGTGTGTCTTTCTCTCTCTCGCTCACTTTGTAACTCTCTCTCTCTCCCTCGCTCACTTTGTCTCTCTCTCTCTCCCTCACTCACGTTGTGTGTCTCTCTCTCTCTCTCCCTCGCTCACTTTGTGTGGCTCTCTCTCTCGCTCACTTTGTGTGGCTCTCTCTCTCCCTCGCTCACTTTGTGGCTCTCTCTCTCTCTCTCTCTCCTCTCTCACTTTGTGTGGCTCTCTCTCTCACTCTCTCCCTCTCTCACTTTGTGTGGCTCCCTCGCTCACTTTGTGTGGCTCTCTCTCTCTCTCGCTCACTTTGTGTGGCTCTCTCTCGCTCACTTTGTGTGGCTCTCTCTCTCTCTCGCTCACTTTGTGTGGCTCTCTCTCGCTCACTTTGTGTGGCTCTCTCTCTCCCCTCACTCACTTTGTGTGGCTCTCTCTCTCTCCCTCACTCACTTTGTGTGGCTCTCTCTCTCTCTCTCCCTCGCTCACTTTGTGTGGCTCTCTCTCTCACTCTCTCCCTCTCTCACTTTGTGTGGCTCCCTCGCTCACTTTGTGTGGCTCTCTCTCTCTCTCGCTCACTTTGTGTGGCTCTCTCTCACTCACTTTGTGTGGCTCTCTCTCTCCCTCGCTCGCTCACTTTGTGTGGCTCTCTCTCTCTCTCGCTCACTTTGTGGCTCTCTCTCGCTCACTTTGTGTGACTCTCTCTCTCCCTCGCTCTCTTGCTCACTTTGTGTGTCTCTCTCTCTCCCTCGCTCTCTTGCTCACTTTGTGTGGCTCTCTCTCTCCCTCCCTCGCTCACTTTGTGTGGTTCTCTCTCTCCCTCCCTCGCTCACTTTGTGTGGTTCTCTCTCTCTCCCTCGCTCACTTTGTGTGTCTCTCTCTCTCTCTCTCCCTCGCTCACTTTGTGTGGCTCTCTCTCTCGCTCACTTTGTGTGGCTCTCTCTCGCTCACTTTGTGTGGCTCTCTCTCTCCCTCGCTCTCTTGCTCACTTTGTGTGGCTCTCTCTCTCCCTCCCTCACTCACTTTGTGTGGTTCTCTCTCTCCCTCCCTCGCTCATTTTGTGTGGCTCTCTCTCGCTGACTTTGTGTGGCTCTCTCTCTCCCTCGCTCTCTTGCTCACTTTGTGTGGCTCTCTCTCTCCCTCCCTCGCTCACTTTGTGTGGTTATCTCTCTCCCTCCCTCGCTCACTTTGTGTGGTTCTCTCTCTCTCTCCCTCGCTCACTTTGTGTGGTTCTCTCTCTCTCTCCCTCGCTCACTTTGTGTGTCTCTCTCTCTCTCTCGCTCACTTTGTGTGGCTCTCTCTCTCTCTCGCTCACTTTGTGGCTCTCTCTCGCTCACTTTGTGTGGCTCTCTCTCTCTCTCTCCCTCGCTCACTTTGTGTGGCTCTCTCTCGCTCACTTTGTGGCTCTCTCTCGCTCACTTTGTGTGGCTCTCTCTCTCCCTCGCTCTCTTGCTCACTTTGTGTGGCTCTCTCTCTCCCTCCCTCGCTCACTTTGTGTGGTTCTCTCTCCCTCCCTCGCTCACTTTGTGTGGCTCTCTCTCTCTCTCGCTCACTTTGTGTGGCTCTCTCTCCCTCGCTCACTTTGTGTGGCTCTCTCTCTCTCTCCCTCGCTCACTTTGTGTGGTTCTCTCTCTCTCTCCCTCGCTCACTTTGTGGGGTTCTCTCTCTCTCTCCCTCGCTCACTTTGTGTGTCTCTCTCTCTCCCTCGCTCACTTTGTGGGGTTCTCTCTCTCTCTCCCTCGCTCACTTTGTGTGGTTCTCTCTCTCCCTCCCTCGCTCACTTTGTGGGGTTCTCTCTCTCTCTCTCCCTCGCTCACTTTGTGTGGTTCTCTCTCTCCCTCCCTCGCTCACTTTGTGTGTCTCTCTCTCGCTCACTTTGTGTGGCTCTCTCTCGCTCTCCCTCGCTCACTTTGTGTGGTTCTCTCTCTCTCTCCCTCGCTCACTTTGTGTGGTTCTCTCTCTCTCTCCCTCGCTCACTTTGTGTGTCTCTCTCTCGCTCACTTTGTGTGGTTCTCTCTCTCTCTCTCTCGCTCACTTTGTGTGGTTCTCTCTCTCTCCCCCCCCCCCCCCCTTCTGCTGTCTGTCCAGAATGTGGTACTTAATATTTCAGTGAAGTGCTGTTCCGTACCCCTCCTCTCACCCTGTGCCAACCAGTGTGTGAGTCCATGCCCTGGGCTGTTGTTACCTTGAGGGTTATTTCACAGTGTGTCTCTCTGATTAACATATGACTGTCTCTGTCAGTGACATATGGTCGTGTTGCGGTTTATCTAATCTTCTTAAGGCCGATAACATTGTAATAGTCCCATCTGTCAGTGACCGAGACAGCTTGTAATTCCCTGTCACCCGCCCCTAGAGGGAGCCGTGTGACGGCAAGGCAAGTACGACATCATCAAGGACATTCACACTTGGCTTGCACTCCACGCCAGTGGGCTTCGGTATGCTACACACACATTCAGAGACGTGAGCGCACACAGACGCGCAGACACACACACACACACACACACAGACACACACACACACACACAGATGCAAAATCATTGCCATACATGCACACGGAGGGAGGGTTAGTGTCAACCCCCTCCTGTGCTGGTTAGTGTGAGTCCTCTGGGTTGTGAAGGAGGGACTATGGAGGAGGATCAGAGGTGTGTATCTGTGGAACTCAAGGTCACTGACAAAGTGAAGTGGAGAAGTGGAGACGTGCACACAGACTTCACCCTTTCTCACTGTCCCCCCCCCCTCTCTCCTCTGACTCTCTCCCCCCCCCTCTCTCCTCTGACTCTCTCCCCCCCCCTCTCTCTCCTCTGACTCTCTCCCCCCCTCTCTATCCTCTCACTGTCTCCCTCCCCCTCTCTATCCTCTGACTCTCTCCCCCCCTCTCTATCCTCTCACTGCCCCCCCCCCTCTATCCTCTGACTCTCTCCCCCCTCTCTATCCTCTCACTGTCTCCCTCCCCCTCTCTATCCTCTGACTCTCTCCCCCCCTCTATCCTCTCACTGTCTCCCTCCCCTCTATCCTCTGACTCTCTCCCCCCCTCTCTATCCTCTCACTGTCTCCCTCCCCCTCTCTATCCTCTCACTGTCCCCCCCCCCCTCTATCCTCTGACTCTCTCCCCCCCTCTCTATCCTCTCACT
The DNA here is from genome assembly GCF_045791955.1 of Oncorhynchus clarkii lewisi. Lineage (NCBI taxonomy): Eukaryota > Metazoa > Chordata > Actinopteri > Salmoniformes > Salmonidae > Oncorhynchus > Oncorhynchus clarkii. The sequence goes on from NC_092177.1 coordinate 26,125,307, forward strand.
GTCTCCCTCCCCCTCTCTATCCTCTGACTCTCTCCCCCCCTCTATCCTCTCACTGTCTCCCCCCTCTCTATCCTCTGACTCTCTCCCCCCCTCTATCCTCTCACTGTCTCCCCCCCTCTCTATCCTCTGACTCCCCCCCCCCCCCTCTCTATCCTCTGACTCCCCCCCCCCCCTCTCTATCCTCTCACTGTCTCCCTCCCCCTCTCTATCCTCTGACTCTCTCCCTCCCCCTCTCTATCCTCTGACTCTCTCCCCCCCTCTATCCTCTCTATCCTCTCACTGTCTCCCTCCCCCTCTCTATCCTCTGACTCTCTCCCCCCCTCTCTATCCTCTGACTCTCTCCCCCCTCTCTATCCTCTCACTGTCTCCCTTCCCCTCTCTATCCTCTCACTGTCTCCCTTCCCCTCTCTATCCTCTCACTGTCTCCCTTCCCCTCTCTATCCTCTCACTGTCCCCCCCTCCCCTCTCTATCCTCTGACTCTCTCCCCCCCTCTCTATCCTCTCACTGTCCCCCCCCCCTCTATCCTCTGACTCTCTCCCCCCCTCTCTATCCTCTGACTGTCCCCCCCCCTCTCTATCCTCTGACTCTTTCCCTCCCCCTCTCCCTTCTGACTGTCTCCCTCCCCCTCTCTGCCCATCTTTCTCTGTCTGTCTCTCTTGCGCTCTCTCTTGCTGTCTGTCTCTCTGTCGTGCTCTCTCTTGCTGTCTGTCTCTCTGTCGTGCTCTCTCTTGCTGTCTGTCTCTCTGTCGTGCTCTCTCTTGCTGTCTGTCTCTCTGGCGTGCTCTCTCTTGCTGTCTGTCTCTCTGGCGTGCTCTCTCTTGCTGTCTGTCTCTCTGTCTCTCTCTTGCTGCTCTCTCTTGCTGTCTGTCTCTCTGGCGTGCTCTCTCTTGCTGTCTGTCTCTCTGGCGTGCTCTCTCTTGCTGTCTGTCTCTCTGTCGTGCTCTCTCTTGCTGTCTGTCTCTCTGTCGCGCTCTCTCTTGCTGTCTGTCTCTCTGGCGTGCTCTCTCTTGCTGTCTGTCTCTCTGTCGCTCTCTCTTGCTGTCTGTCTCTCTGGCGTGCTCTCTCTTGCTGTCTGTCTCTCTGGCGTGCTCTCTCTTGCTGTCTGTCTCTCTGTCGCGCTCTCTTGCTGTCTGTCTCTCTGTTGCGCTCTCTCTTGCTGTCTGTCTCTCTGTTGCGCTCTCTCTTGCTGTCTGTCTCTCTGTTGCGCTCTCTCTTGCTGTCTGTCTCTCTGGCGTGCTCTCTCTTGCTGTCTGTCTCTCTGGCGTGCTCTCTCTTGCTGTCTGTCTCTCTGTCGCGCTCTCTCTTGCTGTCTGTCTCTCTGGCGTGCTCTCTCTTGCTGTCTGTCTCTCTGTTGCGCTCTCTCGTGCTGTCTGTCTCTCTGTTGCGCTCTCTCGTGCTGTCTGTCTCTCTGGCGTGCTCTCTCTTGCTGTCTGTCTCTCTGGCGTGCTCTCTCTTGCTGTCTGTCTCTCTGGCGTGCTCTCTCTTGCTGTCGGTCTCTCTGGCGTGCTCTCTCTTGCTGTCTGTCTCTCTGGCGTGCTCTCTCTTGCTGTCTGTCTCTCTGGCGTGCTCTCTCTTGCTGTCTGTCTCTCTGTCGTGCTCTCTCTTGCTGTCTGTCTCTCTGGCGTGCTCTCTCTTGCTGTCTGTCTCTCTCTGTTGTAATTAGCTGGTGTATTTGCAGTAGTAGATATATACGGCTGATTTAATAATCACAGCCATTTAAAGTGCATTACAGCTCACATCTACTTGCGTCTGTGTCCATTGTCTAGGTTTTTGAAGGGGGATTTATGAGCTGTTTGTGAGGTAGAGGCGTCAGTGAGAATGAGTTCAAGGTGAATCTGTCTGTGTGTCAGCTGTCGTGTCTCATCACTGATGCAGGCTGACTTGTGTGTGTGTGTCATCACTGATGCAGGCTGACTAGTGTGTGTGTGTGTGTGTGTGTGTGTCATCACTGATGCAGGCTGACTTGTGTGTGTGTGTGTCATCACTGATGCAGGTTGACTAGTGTGTGTGTGTGTGTGTGTCTCATCACTGATGCAGGCAGACTAGTGTGTGTCTCATCACTGATGCAGGCTGACTAGTGTGTGTGTGTCATCACTGATGCAGGCTGACTAGTGTGTGTGTGTGTCTCATCACTGATGCGGGCTGACTAGGGGGTGTGTGTCTCATCACTGATGCAGGCTGACTAGTGTGTGTGTGTCTCATCACTGATGCAGGCTGACTAGTGTGTGTGTGTGTGTGTCTCATCACTGATGCAGGCTGACTAGTGTGTGTGTGTCTCATCACTGATGCAGGCTGACTAGGGTGTGTGTGTGTGTCTCATCACTGATGCAGGCTGACTAGGGTGTGTGTGTGTGTGTCTCATCACTGATGCAGGCTGACTAGGGTGTGTGTGTGTCTCATCACTGATGCAGGCTGACTAGGGTGTGTGTGTGTGTCTCATCACTGATGCGGGCTGACTAGGGGGTGTGTGTCTCATCACTGATGCAGGCTGACTAGGGTGTGTGTCTCTCATCACTGATGCAGGCAGACTAGGGTGTGTGTGTGTGTCTCATCACTGATGCAGGCTGACTAGTGTGTGTGTGTCTCATCACTGATGCAGGCTGACTAGGGTGTGTGTGTGTGTGTCTCATCACTGATGCAGGCAGACTAGGGTGTGTGTGTGTGTGTCTCATCACTGATGCAGGCAGACTAGGGTGTGTGTGTGTGTGTGTCTCATCACTGATGCAGGCAGACTAGGGTGTGTGTGTGTGTGTGTCTCATCACTGATGCAGGCAGACTAGGGTGTGTGTGTGTGTGTCTCATCACTGATGTAGGCTGCGTGTGTGTGTCTCATCACTGATGCACGCTCGTGGTGTGTGTGTGTGTCTCATCACTGATGCAGGCAGACTAGGGTGTGTGTGTGTGTGTCTCATCACTGATGTAGGGTGTGTGTGTGTGTGTCTCATCACTGATGCAGGCTGCGTGGCGCGTGTGTGTCTCATCACTGATGCAGGCTGCGTGGCGCGTGTGTGTCTCATCACTGATGCAGGCTGCGTGTGTGTGTCTCATCACTGATGCAGGCTGCGTGTGTGTGTCTCATCACTGATGCAGGCTGCGTGTGTGTGTCTCATCACTGATGCACGCTCGTGGTGTGTGTGCGTCATCACTGCCGACCTTCACGGCCAGGAGAATAGAGAGGTCAGAACCGCCCCGGAAGAATAACACACACACACTTTCAGAGAATAGCGCAATCCCTCTCTCTCGCTCCCTTTTTTCACACACACACCCACACCCTCTCATAAACTCTCTGGGTCACTCTCACAGAGCATTATATAGTTGTAACCACGAGTGCCAAGGTGTTCTTTACCGTTGCTGTATATATTATTATAGAAACAGTTCCGTGGTTTGGCCAGTAGAGGTCACTCATACTCCACGCATCATCATTACATGGGTGGCACGTTTCTCCTCTCTGTCGCGCTCTCTCTTGCTGTCTGTCTCTCTGTCGCGCTCTCTCTTGCTGTCTGTCTCTCTGTCGCGCTCTCTCTTGCTGTCTGTCTCTCTGTCGCGCTCTCTCTTGCTGTCTGTCTCTCTGTCGCGCTCTCTCTTGCTGTCTGTCTCTGTTGCGCTCTCTCTTGCTGTCTGTCTCTCTGTCGCGCTCTCTCTTGCTGTCTGTCTCTCTGTCGCGCTCTCTCTTGCTGTCTGTCTCTCTGGCGTGCTCTCTCTTGCTGTCTGTCTCTCTGGCGTGCTCTCTCTTGCTGTCTGTCTCTCTGTTGCGCTCTCTCTTGCTGTCTGTCTCTCTGTTGCGCTCTCTCTTGCTGTCTGTCTCTCTGTTGCGCTCTCTCTTGCTGTCTGTCTCTCTGTTGCGCTCTCTCTTGCTGTCTGTCTCTCTGTTGCGCTCTCTCTTGCTGTCTGTCTCTCTGGCGTGCTCTCTCTTGCTGTCTGTCTCTCTGTTGCGCTCTCTCTTGCTGTCTGTCTCTCTGGCGTGCTCTCTCTTGCTGTCTGTCTCTCTGGCGTGCTCTCTCTTGCTGTCTGTCTCTCTGGCGTGCTCTCTCTTGCTGTCTGTCTCTCTCTGTTGTAATTAGCTGGTGCATTTGCAGTAGTAGATATATACGGCTGATTTAATAATCACAGCCATTTAAAGTGCATTACAGCTCACATCTACTTGCGTCTGTGTCCATTGTCTAGGTTTTTGAAGGGGGATTTATGAGCCGTTTGGACCACTGTATACACTACATGACCAAAAGTATGTGGACACCTGCTTGTCGAAAATCTAATTCCAACATCATGGGCATTAATATAGAGTTGGTCCCCCCTTTGCTGCTATAAAAGCCTCCACTCTTCTGGGAAGGCTTTCCACTAGATGTTAGAACATTGCTGCAGGGACTTGCTTCCATTCAGCCGCAAGAGCATTAGTGAGGTTGGGCACTGATGTTGGGGCGTTTTAGGCCTGGCTCGGAGTCGGCGTTCCGATTCATTCCAAAGGTGTCCGATGGGGTTGAGGTCAGGACTCTGTGCAGGCCAGTCAAGTTCTTCCACACCGATCTCGACAAACCATTTCTGTATGGACCTACGGTTTGTGCCCAGGGGGCATTGTCATGCTGAAACAGGTAAGGGCCTTCCAAAACTGTTGCCACAAAGTTGGAAGCATAGAATCGTCTAGAATGTAATTGTATGCTGTAGTGTTAAGATTTCCCTTCACTGGAACTAAGGGGCTCAAACCATGAAAAACAGCCAAAGACCTTTATTCCTCCTCCACCAAACTTGTGCATTGGGGCAGGTAACATTCTCCTGGCATCCGCCAAACCCAGATTACTCTGTCGAACTGCCAGGTGGTGAAGCGTGATTCATCACTCCAGAGAAAGTGTTTCCACTGCTCCAATGGTGGCGAGCTTTACACCACTCCAGCTGACGCTTGGCATTGCGCATGGTGATCTTAGGCTTGTGTGCGGCTGCTCGGCCATGGAAACAGTTCTCTGACGTTGCTGCCAGAGGCAGTTTGGAACTTGGTAGTGAGTGTTGCAACGGAGGAGCATTTTTACACGCTTCAGCACTCGCCGTTCCAGTTCTTCACAATAACAGTGCTAACAGTTGACCGAGGCAGGGCAGGAATCTGACAGACTGACTTGTTGGAAAGGTGGCATCCTATGACGGTACCATGTTGAAAGTCACTGAGCTCTTCAGTACGGGCCGTTCTACTTCCATTGTTTGTCTATGGAGATTGCATGGCGGTGTGCTCGATTGTATACACCTGTCAGCAACGGGTGTGGCTGAAACATCCGAATCCACTCATTTGAAAGCGTGTCCACATACTTTTGTATATGTAGTGTATATACAACTAGTTGAATGATTTAGAAAGTAATTCAGTTTAACACTTGACAAGTGTTTGTGTGATTTTAAGGAGATCTCGTAAGGTTATGTACATGTAAGGACAACATAAGGGTTAAATAAATGACTGTAGAGCTGCATTGTGAGACTGAGATTTGGTTGGAGGTGGTTTGAAGTGGTCTGTTTCTGAGCATAGAGGTAAAAACAAGTCATTTTCTGCTCACAAAGCTTTTAGTATGCTTTTGTTATGTTTTAGGACTTGTGAATCTTAGCAAAATAATTTGGAGAAATACATGTATATCTGCCTACTAATTCAACTATATATAACTTAATTGTTTAGACTTTTTCCAAAGATGAATCATTTCCCAGAATGACTTTTAGTCAGGTGACATTAACATCCCATCACGTAACAATCAGGCAAGCTGAACTATGGTGGAAATGACAAATATATCTCCTCATTTTATCAGCATTTATTTTTTTGATGTGTTATTTATTTTGTCATTTGAACGTCCTTTATAAGTTGACATATCTGTCATGTATGTCAGGGGAGTAATACTTACATGCAGGGACACTGTTCAGACACCAGGGGTGCGCAAGTGAGCACAGTTGTAGCCCTTCCCCTAATCCCTCCTCTCCAGCCTGGCCCTCCCACATCCTGCCCCCGCTCCCCCTCTCCCTACCCCCACTCCCCCCCTCCCTGCCCCACCCAGCCATCTGGTGCTTGGCTCCACACACACACTGCCAGGAATACATTTTCCCTGCTTCCTTTCAGAAAGAAAAACAGGATGAAGGGGCTCTTTCAGTCCGAGGTTACCCTGGAAACCCCCTGTTCTTTCTCTCTTTAACACACACACACACACACACCGGGACATAATGTGGACATTTCAACTTTAAAGGGACCAAGTCTATGTCAGCTGCTGTTCTGTCCTTCTGTTAAGTTTAGACAAAGACCTCAGGCTTCTCTTACCCACCCCCCCCCCCCTCCCCTCTCTCTCCTCCCTTTCCCTTTAAACTATCAGAGTTAGCTTCAAACTTTTAGACAACTTAATTTGCAAATGGAAAGCATAAGGCTTCCTGTCTGAACATATTGAATTAAGGTTGTGAAGTTGAAGAGTTTGTAAACCAGAACAAAATGGATTGTGTGTATGGTAGAAGCGTAAGAATGTGAGGAGCCTTTGTCCAAACGTTACGTGACACCTGAAACCCTCCCGCCTTCTAGCTGGGCAGAAACTCAGAGTGGAGGAATGTTGTATGGAAAACAGTTGTGTTGAAGTTATATAAAGATGAGTGCAGTTCTCCCAGCTGGCCAGTAGAGGTGTGTCATGAGCCGCTGTTTCCTCCATAGGCACGCAATGGGCTCTGTCATCTGTAAGCTTTCAGAGTAAAAATAAATAATTTACCACTCCCCGCATAATGAGAGAATGAAAGAGGAAAATAAATGACAGAAAATGTAGCTTTTCTCTGAAAGTGTGTAGTGTAGCTCGGCCACTAGACAGATCAAACTGGGTTCAGAATAGAAATACAAGCTGTCTTTCTCTCTGCCGTGGTTTTTTCCGGCTCCCTACTTTGTGTCTTTCTGTTTCCACATTGTGTCTTTTCTCGCTCCAAGCCAGCGAGCCGTCACCACCTCACACAGATTTTAGCCTTTTAAGGAGTGAGGGAGTGCGAGGGAGGAGGATGAGGGGGAGTGAAGGACAGACTCAGGTCTGGTGACTGATAAACAGTCTCCTCTTTGTACAGACTGAGAGACGGATGGACACACACACTGACACGCAGACTACTCCATGACTTGACACCCCTCGTCCTTCCTCTTCTCCTTAATCTTCTTCTCCTTCCTTCCTTCCTTCCTTCTCTCTTTTGATAAGCAGCAGGAGATAGATTTGTAGCTGAACAATATTGAAAAGACTTAAAAGCATGTGTACACACACACACACACACACACACACACACACACACACACACACACACACACCTCAGTGCCAGACAGCTGTTGGAGAGGCAGGGGGCTGTGTTGGGGGTAGCCAGGGAGAGGCAGGGGGCTGTGTTGGGGGTA
>NC_092177.1:26137664-26189234 GCF_045791955.1 Oncorhynchus clarkii lewisi
GTTAGACATGGCCTGAATCAACCACAGTGTTAGACATGGTCTGAATCAACCACAGTGTTAGACATGGTCTGAATAAACCACATTGTTAGACATGGTCTGAATAAACCACAGTGTTAGACATGGTCTGAATAAACCACAGTGTTAGACATGGAATAAACCACAGTGTTAGACATGGTCTGAATAAACCACAGTGTTAGACATGGCCTGAATAAACCACAGTGTTAGACATGGCCTGAATAAACCACATTGTTAGACATGGCCTGAATAAACCACAGTGTTAGACATGGCCTGAATTAACCACAGTGTTAGACATGGTCTGAATAAACCACAGTGTTAGACATGGCCTGAATAAACCACAGTGTTAGACATGGCCTGAATAAACCACAGTGTTAGACATGGCCTGAATAAACCACAGTGTTAGACATGGCCTGAATCAACCACATTGTTAGACATGGCCTGAATCAACCACAGTGTTAGACATGGCCTGAATCAACCACAGTGTTAGACATGGCCTGAATAAACCACAGTGTTAGACATGGTCTGAATAAACCACAGTGTTAGACATGGCCTGATTCAACCACAGTGTTAGACATGGCCTGAATAAACCACAGTGTTAGACATGGCCTGAATAAACCCTACTGAGCCTACTCAAACACTACCAGCAATATGATCCTGCCCGTCCCACTTTAAAGGAAACATCATGTATAAAGGCTTTATAGAGCATTCATAAGTGCAAAAAGCTGTCATAAGCACATAAACGATGCTTCACAAACCATCTATAACACACTCCTTGTGTGTGTCATGGTCCCCTCTCTCCTCTCCAACCCTCCCTCTTCCCTCTCCAACCCTCCTCTCTCTCCCCTCTCCAACCCTCTCTCCAACTCTCTCCCCTCTCCAACTCTCCCCTCTCCAACTCTCTCCCCTCTCCAACTCTCTCCCCTCTCCAACCCTCCCCTCTCCAACTCTCTCCCCTCTCGCCAACCCTCCCCTCTCCTCTCTCCAACTCTCTCCCCTCTCCAACTCTCCCCTCCAACCCTCCCCTCTCTCCCCCTCAGATGTCGACAGTGAAGCGTCTGAAGCCCCGGCTGACGGCCATCTTGTTCCGGCTGCAGTTTGAAGAGCAGCTGAACAACATCAAGCCGGACGTGGTGTCCGTGACGGCGGCCTGCGAGGAACTGAAGAAGAGCACCACCTTCTCCCAGCTGCTGCAGATCATCCTGCTGGTGGGCAACTACATGAACGCTGGTTCCCGCAACGCCAAGGCCTTTGGATTCAGCATCAGCTACCTCTGCAAGGTGAGAGACACGTCATGGCTCTACAGTGCTACTATTTTACTCGCTTGTTAGAAAAACTAGATTAGTTGGAATTGTAATTTAGGAGCACCAGTGATTTCTTCACTGTACCGCGGCCCCTAAGAGCCATGGAGAATACACACAGAGCCCAGATTCATGACCGTCATGCTTGCACCATTACTACAAAGAAAACGGCTTGTTATTGCAAATATTGTTCATTGTGCTCCTAAATATCTGTGTGCTCCTAAATTTGTCAATTTAGGCACACGAAAATGGTCAGCGTAGAGCCCTGCATGTACATAACCACGCACAAAGAGACACACACGCATATCTACAGGCAGTGTGTGTAACAGGGTAAACATGTATTTAATAAGCCAACGCTGCGTTAACGGGTGTACTTTAGAATCTGCCCTTTGTCCAATCAGCTGCGGGACACCAAGACAACTGACCTGAAGCAGACTCTCCTGCACTTCCTGGCTGACGTGTGTCAGGAGCAGTACCCCGACGTCCTGACGTTCCCAGACGAACTCGTTCACGTAGAGAAGGCTAGCCGAGGTAACCATGGACTCCACCTAACACCTACCCTCAGAACTAAACACTAGTACCAATACTCTCACACACTTGTTTCCTCTCCTCATCCCTGTTTCCTTTCATGACACACTGACCTGCCCCCTCTAACCCCTGTCTCAGTGTCGGCTGAGACCCTGCAGAAGAACCTGGTGCAGATGGGCTGTGCGTTGAAGACTCTGGACAAAGATCTGGAGACCTTCCCTCCTCCACAGAGTGATAGGGACATGTTTGTGGAGAAAATGACTATATCCTTTACTACTGCAAATCAAATGTATTTATAATGCTCTTCTTACATCAGCTGATATCTCAAAGTGCTGTACAGAAACCCAGCCTAAAACCCCAAACAGCAAGCACTGCAGGTGTAGAAGCACGGTGGCTAGGAAAAAACTCCCTAGAAAGGCCAAAACCTAGGAAGAAACCTAGAGAGGAACCAGGCTATGAGGGGTGGCCAGTCCTCTTCTGGCTGTGCCGGGTGGAGATTATAACAGAACATGGTCAAGATGTTCAAATGTTCATAAACGACCAGCATTGCCAAATAATAGGTCTGGGACAGGTAGCACGTCCGGTGAACAGGTCAGGATTCCATAGCCGCAGGCAGAACAGTTGAAACTGGAGCAGCAGCACCGCCAGGTGGACTGGGGACAGCAAGGAGTCATCATGTCAGGTAGTCCTGAGGCATGGTCCTAGGGCTCAGGTCCTCTGGGATGAGAGGGAGAGAGAGAGAATTAGAGGGAGCATACTTAAATTCACACAGGACACCGGATAAGACAGGATAAGTACTCCAGATATAACAAACTGACCCTATGCTTATGTGTGTTGGTGGTGTGTGGTGGTGTGTGTAGCTCTGTGTTGGTACTGTATATATCTGTGTCTTGGTGGTGTGTATAGCTCTGTGTGTTGGTGGTGTGTATAGCTCTGTGATGATGGTGTGTATAGCTCTGTGTGTTGGTGGTGGTGTGTAGCTCTGTGTTGGTACTGTATATATCTGTGTGTTGGTGGTGGTGTGTGTAGCTCTGTGTGCTGGTGGTAGTGTGTGTAGCTCTGTGTGCTGGTGGTAGTGTGTGTAGCTCTGTGTGCTGGTGGTAGTGTGTGTAGCTCTGTGTGCTGGTGGTGGTGTGTGTAGCTCTGTGTGTTGGTGGTGTGTGTATAGCTCTGTGTGTTGGTGGTGGTGTGTATAGCTCTTTGTGTTGGTGGTGTGTATAGCTCTGTCTGTACTGGAGGTGGTGTGTGTGTATCTTTGTGCTGGAGGTGGTGTGTGTGTATCTGTGTGCTGGAGGTGGTGTGTGTGTCTCTGTGTGTTGGAGGTGGTGTGTGTGTCTCTGTGTGCTGGAGGTGGTGTGTGTGTCTCTTTGTGCTGGAGGTGGTGTGTGTGTCTGTGTGCTGGAGGTGGTGTGTGTGTTTGTGTGCTGGAGGTGGTGTGTGTGTCTGTGTGCTGGTGGTAGTGTGTGTAGCTCTGTGTGCTGGTGGTGGTGTGTGTAGCTCTGTGTGTTGGTGGTGTGTATAGCTCTGTGTGTTGGTGGTGTGTATAGCTCTGTGTGTTGGTGGTGTGTATAGCTCTGTGTGTTGGTGGTGTGTATAGCTCTGTGTGTTGGTGGTGGTGTGTATAACTCTTTGTGTTGGTGGTGTGCGTAGCTCTGTGTACTGGGGGTGGTGTGTGTAGCTCTGTGTGTTGGTGGTGTGTGTATAGCTCTGTGTGTTGGTGGTGGTGTGTATAACTCTTTGTGTTGGTGGTGTGTGTGTCTCTGTGTGCTGGGGGTGGTGAGTGTAGCTCTGTGTGCTGTGGGTGGTGAGTGTAGCTCTGTGTACTGGGGGTGGTGAGTGTAGCTCTGTGTGCTGTGGGTGGTGAGTGTAGCTCTGTGTACTGGGGGTGGTGTGTGTAGCTCTGTGTACTGGGGGTGGTGTGTGTAGCTCTGTGTGCTGGGGGTGGTGTGTGTAGCTCTGTGTGCTGGGGGTGGTGAGTGTAGCTCTGTGTGCTGGGGGTGGTGAGTGTAGCTCTGTGTACTGGGGGTGGTGTGTGTAGCTCTGTGTACTGGGGGTGGTGTGTGTTGCTCTGTGTACTGGGGGTGGTGAGTGTAGCTCTGTGTGCTGTGGGTGGTGAGTGTAGCTCTGTGTACTGGGGGTGGTGTGTGTAGCTCTGTGTACTGGGGGTGGTGTGTGTAGCTCTGTGTGTTGGTGGTGTGTGTATAGCTCTGTGTGTTGGTGGTGGTGTGTATAACTCTTTGTGTTGGTGGTGTGTGTGTCTCTGTGTGCTGGGGGTGGTGAGTGTAGCTCTGTGTGCTGGGGGTGGTGAGTGTAGCTCTGTGTACTGGGGGTGGTGTGTGTAGCTCTGTGTACTGGGGGTGGTGTGTGTAGCTCTGTGTACTGGGGGGTGGTGTGTGTAGCTCTGTGTACTGGGGGTGGTGAGTGTAGCTCTGTGTGCTGTGGGTGGTGAGTGTAGCTCTGTGTACTGGGGGTGGTGTGTGTAGCTCTGTGTACTGGGGGTGGTGTGTGTAGCTCTGTGTGTTGGTGGTGTGTGTATAGCTCTGTGTGTTGGTGGTGGTGTGTATAACTCTTTGTGTTAGTGGTGTGTGTGTCTCTGTGTGCTGGACGTGGTGTGTGTGTCTCTGTGTGCTGGACGTGGTGTGTGTAGCTCTGTGTACTGGGGGTGGTGTGTGTAGCTCTGTGTACTGGGGGTGGTGTGTGTAGCTCTGTGTCCTGGGGGTGGTGAGTGTAGCTCTGTGTGCTGTGGGTGGTGAGTGTAGCTCTGTGTACTGGGGGTGGTGTGTGTAGCTCTGTGTACTGGGGGTGGTGTGTGTAGCTCTGTGTGCTGGGGGTGGTGAGTGTAGCTCTGTGTGCTGGGGGTGGTGTGTGTAGCTCTGTGTGCTGGGGGTGGTGTGTGTAGCTCTGTGTGCTGGGGGTGGTGTGTGTAGCTCTGTGTGCTGGGGGTGGTGTGTGTAGCTCTGTGTGCTGGGGGTGGTGTGTGTAGCTCTGTGTGCTGGACGTGGTGTGTGTAGCTCTGTGTGCTGGACGTGGTGTGTGTAGCTCTGTGTGCTGGACGTGGTGTGTGTAGCTCTGTGTGCTGGACGTGGTGTGTGTAGCTCTGTGTACTGGGGGTGGTGTGTGTAGCTCTGTGCACTGGGGGTGGTGTGTGTAGCTCTGTGTACTGGGGGTGGTGAGTGTAGCTCTGTGTGCTGTGGGTGGTGAGTGTAGCTCTGTGTACTGGGGGTGGTGTGTGTAGCTCTGTGTACTGGGGGTGGTGTGTGTAGCTCTGTGTGCTGGGGGTGGTGAGTGTAGCTCTGTGTGCTGGGGGTGGTGTGTGTAGCTCTGTGTGCTGGGGGTGGTGTGTGTAGCTCTGTGTGCTGGGGGTGGTGTGTGTAGCTCTGTGTGCTGGGGGTGGTGTGTGTAGCTCTGTGTGCTGGGGGTGGTGTGTGTAGCTCTGTGTGCTGGACGTGGTGTGTGTAGCTCTGTGTGCTGGACGTGGTGTGTGTAGCTCTGTGTGCTGGACGTGGTGTGTGTGTCTCTGTGTGCTGGACGTGGTGTGTGTAGCTCTGTGTGCTGGACGTGGTGTGTGTAGCTCTGTGTGCTGGACGTGGTGTGTGTAGCTCTGTGTGCTGGACGTGGTGTGTGTGTCTCTGTGTGCTGGACGTGGTGTGTGTAGCTCTGTGTGCTGGACGTGGTGTGTGTAGCTCTGTGTGCTGGTGGTAGTGTGTGTAGCTCTGTGTGCTGGACGTGGTGTGTGTAGCTCTGTGTGCTGGAGATGGTGTGTGTGTCTCTGTGTTGCCAGGCTGTGTACTCCTTAATACTGTACCTCACAGCTTTGTGGCCAGTGCTAGAGAGCAACATGAGAAGTTGGAAATGATGCATAACAACATGGAGAAGCAGTACTCCGACCTGGGGAATTACTTTGTGTTTGACCCTCGCAAGATTTCTGTCGAAGAGTTCTTCGGTGACCTCAACAACTTCAAGAACATGTTCCAGGTGAGTTTGAGCATTGGCAACCTGAAGGCAGAAAACAGAATGTGCTCCCACCTCATTACACACAAGTTAATGATAAACACATGTTCTCCTCACCTGTTTGTCTAAATGACATTGACTGTTAGTGGGAAGGTACCGTCTACAGGTATTCCTTATCAGTTAGTGCCATGTAGTACTAGGTAATGCCAGGTAGTTCTGTTAGTGTCTTTTAGTATCTGTTATTATCTGTTAGTATAAGTATCAGGTAGTTCCAGGTAAATCATTTTGTATCAGTTTGTTCCAGGTAATTCAGTTAGTATCAGTTAGTATTGGTATCAGGTATATAATTTACTATCAGTTAGTATCAGGTAGTACCAGGTAGTTCATATAGTATTAGGTAGTATTCGTACCAGGTAAATCAAATGTTATTTGTCACATGCGCCGAATACAACAGGTAGACCTTACAGTGAAATGCTTACTTACGAGCCCTTAACCAACAATGCAGTTTTAAGATAATACCCCCCAAAAGTAAGAGATAAGAATAACAAATCATTCAAGAGCAGCAGTAAATAACAAAAGCGAGGCTATATACAGGGGGTGCCGGTACGTATGTGTCAGGTAGTATTAGTGCCAGGGAGTACAAGGTAGTTCATGTAGTATCAGTTAGTGTTAGTATCAGGTAGTACCAGTTAGGGGTGGTGCTAACTGGTACTACCTGATACTAATACTATCAGGCAGTTTGTTGTATCAGTTAGTGTTAGTACCAGGTATATCATTCAGTATCAGGTAATACCAGGTGGCATCAGTTAGTACCAGTTAGTGTCAGGTAGTACCAGCCAGCTGGTCTGCGCATGATCTGAGGATGTGGCTAAGGATGCCATCTGGGCCGGCAGCCTTGCGAGGGTTAACACATTTAAATGTTTTACTCACATTGGCTGCGGTGAAGGAGAGCCCTCAGGTTTTAGTAGCGGGCCGTGTCAGTGTTGTCCTCAAAGCGAGCAAAGTTGTTGTATAGTTGGTCCGCGACGGGCCTGCTTTTCTTTTTGTAATCCGTGATTGACTTTAGACTCTGCCAACTACCAGGTAGTTCAGTTCGTAGCAGGTAGTACTAGGTAGTATCACTTAGTATTAGTATTTCGTAGTGTTATTACTAGGTAGTATCACTTAGTATTAGTATTTCGTAGTGTTATTACTAGGTAGTATCACTTAGTATTAGTATCAGGTAGTGTTATTACCAGGTTATATCAGTTAGTATTAGTATCAGGTAGTGTTATTACCAAGTAGTATCAGTTAGTATTAGTATCAGGTCGTGTTATTACCAGGCAGTATCAGGTAGTGTTATTTCCAGGTAGTATCAGTTAGTATTAGTATTTCGTAGTGTTATTACTAGGTAGTATCACTTAGTATTAGTATCAGGTAGTGTTATTACCAGGTTATATCAGTTAGTATTCGTATCAGGTCGTGTTATTACCAGGTAGTATCAGGTAGTGTTATTTCCAGGTAGTATCAGTTAGTATCAGTACCAGGTAGTATTAGTACCAGGTAGTGATATTACCAGGTAGTATCGGTTAGTATTAGTATCAGGTAGTGTTTTACCGGGTAGTATCAGTTATTATTAGTATGAGTTAGTGTTATTACCAGGTAGTATCAGTTGGTATTAGTACCAGGTAGTGTTATTACTTGGTAGTATCATTTAGTATTAGTATCAGGTACTGTTATTACCAGGTAGTATCAGTTGGTATTAGTACCAGGCAGTGTTATTACAGATGCTGGTTATCTTGTTTTGCTGGCTCTTGTTTTGCTGGCTATCTTGGCAGAGGGCCAACTATTGTTTCTCAGTCACACACACTTTCTTGTACACACACATCCACTCACACACACACATGCACTCTCATACACACACACGTCTCTGTCCATGTCCCCTCAGCAAGCGGTGAAGGAGAATGCGAAGAGGAGGGAGTCAGAGGAGAAGATCAGGAGAGCCAAGCTGGCCAAGGAGAAGGCTGACAGAGAGAAAGAGGAGAAACAGAAGAGAAGCCAACAACTGGACCTCAACGCAGGTCAGTGCCTGTGGGAGAGGAGTGGGTCAGAGTGCCTGTGGGAGAGGAGTGGGTCAGAGTGTGGGTGTGGATGAAGGCTGTTTTGGGAACTGAACTTCTCCTTGATACCAGTTGGGGGCAGTCGAAGCCCACAGTGCTACTAGATCTGTGTGTGTGTGTGTGTGTGTCTCCAGTGATCCACAGCAGTCCTGAGAAAAGAGCGAGTGAAGGAGAGAGACAAGATAAAGATATGGAGGAGACAGTAGTCTGCCTGTATCATCCACTCATTCAGTCATTGTTGGAACAAGGGATTTATATCCGAGAAGAACAAGAAATAGTTAATTTAAATCCACAAACACGTTTTCTCTCTCTGAGTCAGATTCATAAAAAAGACTGGGATAGCAACCATCTTATCCTGTCTTACACAGCCTCACACAGCCTCATGCTGAAACACGTACAAACAGACCACAAATAATTTTTGCTCGTTTCCTACACCCTCTCCCTCTCTCTGACCTACTTTCTGAACATCCCTCCTCTTTTTGGCTCCAGTTTGTCTCTCTTGGGACTTCACAGTTTGAGTCATCACAATTCCTCTCTGCCACAGTGCTGTGTGCCAGTGTGTGTGTGCCAGTGTGTGTGTGTGTGTGTGTGTGTGTGTGTGTCAGTGTGTGTCAGTCAGTGTGTGTCAGTCAGTGTGTGTCAGTCAGTGTGTGTGTGTCAGTCAGTGTGTGTGTGTCAGTCAGTGTGTGTGTGTCAGTCAGTGTGTGTGTGTCAGTCAGTGTGTGTGTGTCAGTCAGTGTGTGTGTGTCAGTCAGTGTGTGTCAGTCAGTGTGTCAGTGTGTGTGTGTGTGTGTGTGTGTGTGTGTGTGTGTGTGTCTGTGAGTGTGTGTGTCTGTGAGTGTGTGTGTCTGTGAGTGTGTGTGTCTGTGAGTGTGTGTGTCTGTGAGTGTGTGTGTCTGTGAGTGTGTGTGTCTGTGAGTGTGTGTGTCTGTGAGTGTGAGTGTCTGTGAGTGTCTGTGAGTGTGTGTGTCTGTGAGTGTGTCTGTGTGTGTGTGTCTGTGAGTGTGTGTGTGTGTGTGTGTGTGTGTGTCTGTGAGTGTGTGTCTGTGAGTGTGTGTCTGTGAGTGTGTGTCTGTGAGTGTGTGTCTGTGAGTGTGTGTCTGTGTCTGTGAGTGTGTCTGCGAGTGTGTGTCTGTGAGTGTGTGTCTGTGTCTGTGAGTGTGTGTCTGTGAGTGTGTGTCTGTGTCTGTGAGTGTGTGTGTGTGTCTGTGAGTGTGTGTCTGTGAGTGTGTGTCTGTGAGTGTGTGTCTGTGTCTGTGAGTGTGTGTCTGTGTCTGTGAGTGTGTGTCTGTGTCTGTGAGTGTGTGTGTGTGTGTGTGTGTGTGTGTGTGTGTGAGTGTGTGTGTGTGTCTGTGAGTGTGTGTGTGTGTGTCTGTGTGTGTGTCTGTGAGTGTGCCTGTGAGTGTGTGTGTGTCTGTGTGTGCCTGTGAGTGTGTGTGTGTCTGTGTGTGCCTGTGAGTGTGTGTGTGTCTGTGAGTGTGTGTGTCTGTGAGTGTGTGTTTTTCTGCGTGTGTGTCTGTCGTGTGTGTGTTTGTGTGTGTGTCTCTGCCGTGTGTGTGTTTGTGTGTTTGTGTGTGCGCATCATCTCTTTCACCCACATTGTGTCTCTTTCTCCTGATGAGGTTTTCCAGCTGCCTGTTCTTTCCTCCCTCTATTTTCTTCTACCTCTCTTTATTTCAAGCCTTTCCCATCTTTCTTTTTAAAGGTGCACTATGCTGAAATCTCTATGCCATTTCTTGGTTGCTAAAATTCTAATAATAAGTTTGTGAAAAAACTAGCAAATGTATAGTGTAGGGAATCATTGTACCATCTGAACTCTGTAAAATATATTTTCAGGAACCAAAAATATTATATTTTCAGCTGTTCAAAGCTGGTGTCCAAAACAAAGTAAAATATGCAAAAACCAAACTTTAGCACCGGAAGTATAGAAATAGCATACATGGAACAGATCTTAGACTTGCTTTCAATGAGAATGACAGATCTATAACTCACAACTCTATGTGAATTTGGTCAGGTCGCCCAAAAAGTGACATATTGCAGCTTCAAAGGGTTTTAGAAGGTCGTATGGACAATAATGTACTGTATCTACCTGCAATCTAAGCACTTTGTCCATGCAGTGTGAGGAAAAAGGTAGTTACATTTCAAGTCAACCACTGTGGACTATGTATGAAGGAAATACAATATGCAATCAAAGCTCTGTGTTTG
The DNA here is from genome assembly GCF_045791955.1 of Oncorhynchus clarkii lewisi. NCBI lineage: Eukaryota > Metazoa > Chordata > Actinopteri > Salmoniformes > Salmonidae > Oncorhynchus > Oncorhynchus clarkii. The sequence continues at coordinate 26,147,764 of NC_092177.1, forward strand.
GGTATGTGCAAACACACACGCACACACTGTCCATCCATTCATAGCTTTGAGAGTGTGTTGAGGGCTTAGATAGTCGACCATGAAAGGGCTTAGATAGTTGACCATGAAAGGGCTTAGATAGTTGACCATGAAAGGGCTTAGATAGTTGACCATGAAAGGGCTTAGATAGTTGACCATGAAAGGGCTTAGATAGTTGACCATGAAAGGGCTTAGATCGTTGACCATGAAAGGGCTTAGATAGTTGACCATGAAAGGGCTTAGATCGTTGACCATGAAAGGGCTTAGATCGTTGACCATGAAAGGGCTTAGATCGTTGACTGTGTGGGTGTGTGTGTGTGGGGGGGGGGGGGGGGTACATGTACATACAGGTTTGAGCTCAGGGTTATTAATTAAGCACACACACATCTAGTCTGTGTGTTTGTGAATAGATCCAATAAACTGGTTGGTTATTATTAGACAAGGGCTGTCTTTATATAGTGCTTTCTCTGCTTCTCTCATTTTCTCTCTTTACCCTACACAAGGTTCTGTACTGTGGTCTGATCTAAGACCTGTTCATACTCCTCACAAGCACCAGGTCTGCATAGTTCCCCAGGTCTGCAGCTAGGTGTCAGTGCTGCATGAAAGGGGGTGTACTTAGAGAGGGGGGGGGGGGGGGTTAGCCACCACTAGGGGTGCTGTGGCTCTACATTACAGGCTGTGTGAGAGGGAGACAGAGAGGGTGGGGTGTAAGAGAGATTGTAGAACAGCAGATGTCTCAGGAGGATTAGACGGTGTTGGTCCTCAGAGCAGGGGGGGGGGGGGGGGGGGGGGGGGGGGGATGGAGAGAAAGGGATCCACAGGAGACAATGATGAAAGGGGGGTAGGAGATGACTGAGTGAGGATGGAGATGCCCTCCTAGATCACCTCTTGTTGCTGAAGGAGGGGCTGTTGTGTGTGTGGTAGAGTAATACCTGTGTGTTCTGCACATAATGATGCCAGGCTGGGGGAGGGGGGTCTATTCTGTCATGCTTATCTCCTGCTATGTCTCTAATGCTGTTACATTACTAACACAGCTTATCAACACAACATATGTCCTTAACTCCCGGACATGTGTGTCGGAGCAGGGTAGAGTGTTCCATAGTGACCTTGACCACAGTCCACCACTCAATACCCACTCTCATATTGATTGTTTTAATGGCTGTATTAATGAAATAAATGTCCGTTTATGAACTATCAGCAAGCACTTCAAATTGATTTAATGCAAAACAGTTGTAGAAACCTTTAAGAAATGCTAGGACATGGTCAGTAGTGTTCCCTGTTTAATCTGGCTTATTCATTAAACAGTCATTCCCAACGCCTGTATGGCTCCGTATCATGATGCTGGACAGTCCATTTGCCCTCTACTGTCTCTGTCTAGATGCTGTCATTTTAGCAGCCTGGTCAATAAGCTTTATAAAACAGGTCCCAGTTTAACACCCACCCAGAGGCAGTTTCCTCCAGAGCGTGTGTGTATTTTTCCTGGATGTGTTTAGGTTTAACACAGGCATGTGATTTGTGGAAGTGGGTAGTGGATGGATGCCAGACGTAGTCTCCTTTGGGTAGATATAAAACATGACTGCATGTTTTCTGCCTGTGCAGTTGTGTGCCGCGGCCACTTGGGTGTGTATGTGAGCTGTGTTGTGGGACTGCACTCTCTCTCTCGTGTGTGTGTGTGTGCGCGAGACTTTCTCTGAAGTGACAAGCGAGACCAGGGGCCATCTGCCGCTAGGTTTACAGTGCGATTAAACTAGTGTGTTTGGGGGAGGGGCGACAGGATGAGGGGGAGGGGAAGAACTAAACCTTTAACCCCAGCCAGTTCACAGTGATAATAACGAGAACCATCTGCCTGAGTACCACTGAATCCTCCCCACACACACATTCCTGGTGAACATGGCAGTTTATTGAGCCTCAGTGTAATAGACGTGTAGACGGTGTGTGTACTACTAGATGTATGTAGCCTGCAGCCTAGGCAGTATCTAAACTGGGTCAGCGCCCAACTAGGTTAATGTATCTAATGGGCCACCGGGTCCATGTGACTAGTGATGTCGCTAAGTCTGTGTGTGTGTGAGAGAGATCTGATCTGTCCTCTGTCTATTATGAGAGAGAGAGACTAAATGTGGTGTTTTGTATTGACTCTGTTGTTATAACCATAGAATACTAGAATGGCCAGGAACCGTCTTCTAATGGGATAAAGGTCAGGGAGTTGGTCAACCCGGGGTGGTTCGCCAGGGCTGTGATAAGATATTGAATTGGAAGGAAGAATGTATGTTAGCTAGCCAGACAGTTTTAGAGGAATGATTCCATGTTTTTTTTAATTAAATGCCAAAATGGAAACATTCGATTGAAACAATGCAGTTTAATCGCAGCCGTACACTGGCTGAAGTCAGTTGATGATAGGACTTAGATAAGTTGTAAATGTAGCAAGTACTTATACTGTATCATATAATGGCACACAAATATAGACTTCTGTAGTCTGTTTACATATTTTTAGACTATTTATACAGAATAAAAACCTTTATTAACTATTTTTATAATTATATGACAATATTTTAGGTTGACAATTCTATTACACCATTTCTGATATATCACACACCTTTTATTTTCCCGCAGAAGTAAAATCAGGATTAATCCTCTACTGCCATTCATTCCAATTAGACTGGTTGGATTTCTCCCTGACCAATGTGGCTGCATGTTCACCCCATTCTGGAACGTTGAGGGTTTATGACATAGCCCCTCCAGTAATTGAATAGGATGTCTCTGGTTTATAAGGTTGTGTATGTAATATTGATTGTGTATCTGTATGTGTGTCCAGAGGGTGATGAGACTGGTATCATGGACGACCTGATGGAGGCGCTGCAGTCTGGGGCTGCCTTCAGGAGGAAGAGAGGACCACGACAAGCTGGTAACAACACACTGTTGCTCTCTCGGTCTCTGTCTCTCTGTCTCACTTACACACACTTGGGCGGATACACTCTTTCAGTCCCTGCTTGCTCTCCTGTGTGTCTGCCATCTGTTGTGTGGCTGTAGGGCTGGGGCGTGACACCAGTTTGGGCTCTGCTCCAGGGAACCAGCCAGGGCAGGGCAGTAGGAGAGAGATGGGGGTGGCAGAAATACACTGTAAAATGTGGCTTCACAATGACTTCAACATTAAACCGTGTTAACCCTGGACCAGTCTACAACCACTAGCCTGGGGCTAGCACTAGCAGGGATGTTCACACTTAGCATGTCTAAATGATCTGTATTGATTTCCACTCAGATCTGTTCTCCAGCCTCTCTCTCTCAGGCCAGACGATACACCACCCACATAATCTGGTTAGATACTCTCTCTCTGCTGTTTCACTGGCCTACTGGCCTATTGAGTTACTCACTTCAGCTGCTAGTGCTACACACACACACACACACACACACACACACACACACTTAAAGCTAGAATCCTTAGTTTCTGTTTACGTATAAATGATTTATGTAAACCTAGTGATCAAGCACATAACTGAGAAATTCCCCATGACCTCATTTCAACTGTCGTACCCCATCAGTACCCCAAATATGAGCTTGTATCAACTGTCGTACCCCGTCAAAACCCCAAATATGAGCTTGTATCAACTGTCGTACCCCGTCAAAACCCCAAATATGAGTTTATATCAACTGTCGTACCCCGTCAAAACCCCAAATATGAGCTTGTATCAACTGTTGTACCCCGTCAGTACCCCAAATATGAGTTTATATCAACTGTCGTACCCCGTCAAAACCCCAAATATGAGTTTATATCAACTGTCGTACCCCGTCAAAACCCCAAATATGAGTTTATATCAACTGTCGTACCCCGTCAAAACCCCAAATATGAGTTTATATCAACTGTCGTACCCCGTCAAAACCCCAAATATGAGTTTATATCAACTGTCGTACCCCGTCAAAACCCCAAATATGAGTTTATATCAACTGTCGTACCCCGTCAAAACCCCAAATATGAGTTTATATCAACTGTCGTACCCCGTCAAAACCCCAAATATGAGTTTATATCAACTGTCGTACCCCGTCAAAACCCCAAATATGAGTTTATATCAACTGTCGTACCCCGTCAAAACCCCAAATATGAGTTTATATCAACTGTCGTACCCCGTCAAAACCCCAAATATGAGTTTATATCAACTGTCGTACCCCGTCAGTACCCCAAATATGAGCTTGTATCAACTGTCGTACCCCGTCAAAACCCCAAATATGAGTTTATATCAACTGTCGTACCCCGTCAGTACCCCAAATATGAGCTTGTATCAACTGTCGTACCCCGTCAGTACCCCAAATATGAGTTTATATCAACTGTCGTACCCCGTCAAAACCCCAAATATGAGCTTGTTTTACTCCAATGTTTGTAAACAATGAAAATGTACACACATTGTATAACCTCAAAACATGGTTGCAACTATCATTTTGATATCATGGATGGTCATTCCTTGCATCCATAGCTCTATGAATTTGAGAGTGGTTACATTTCTCCAGGCCCATTCCTCAGCTTTTTACCGAAACACTGGCGGGTTTACTTCATGAGGATCCTCATTAGCTGCTGCACCTGCAGCCGCTACTCTTCATGGGGTCCACATAAAACGTACAAATACATGACAAAGTACCAAACACTTAGACGAACAACATAAGATATTACATTAAACTATAAATAAAATAAGAGTTATATATAGGAAAGACACCAGGAGGCAACAAAAATACTATTTACACACTATTATATTAATATTCTTATATACAGTTAAAGTAGATCTTTAGAGAGAGGAGAGGCGCAGTGATACAATATATTTTTTAAAGTTAAACTTGCTTGTTGCAATAGCAACCTCTTGTGGCAGAGCATTCCATGATGACATGGCTCTATACATAACTGAGCAACGTGTTAAATCAGTTTTTTGGGGGTACAATGATAGGGTATGCCCTAGTGGGTGTCTGGTGGGGTATGTACAGTGTGTCTGGTGGGGTATGTTTGGTGAGGTATGTACTGTGTGTCTGGTGGGGTATGTACTGTGTGTCTGGTGGGGTATGTACTGTCTGTCTGGTGGGGTATGTAGTGTGTCTGGTGGGGTATGTAGTGTGTCTGGTGGGGTATGTAGTGTGTCTGGTGGGGTATGTAGTGTGTCTGGTGGGGTATGTAGTGTGTCTGGTGGGGTATGTAGTGTGTCTGGTGGGGTATGTACTGTATGTCCGGTGTGTCTGGTGGGGTATGTACTGTGTCTGGTGGGGTGTGTCTGGTGGGGTATGTAGTGTGTCTGGTGGGGTATGTAGTGTGTCTGGTGGGGTATGTAGTGTGTCTGGTGGGGTGTGTCTGGTGGGGTATGTAGTGTGTCTGGTGGGGTGTGTCTGGTGGGGTATGTAGTGTGTCTGGTGGGGTATGTAGTGTGTCTGGTGGGGTATGTAGTGTGTCTGGTGGGGTATGTAGTGTGTCTGGTGGGGTATGTACTGTGTCTGGTGGGGTGTGTCTGGTGGGGTATGTCTGGTGGGGTGTGTACTGTGTGTCTTGTGGGGTGTGTCTGATGGGGTATGTACTGTGTGTCTGTAACAGAGCAGGAAGGAGAGAAGAGAGGGAGTGATGTTTATTAACATGTAACAGAGCAGGAAGGAGAGAAGAGGGATGTTTATTAACATGTAACAGAGCAGGAAGGAGAGAAGAGAGGGAGTGATGTTTATTAACATTTAACAGAGCAGGAAGGAGAGAAGAGAGGGATGTTTATTAACATGTAACAGAGCAGGAAGGAGAGGAGAGAGGGATGTTTATTAACATGTAACAGAGCAGGAAGGAGAGAAGAGAGGGATGTTTATTAACATGTAACAGAGCATGAAGGAGAGAAGAGAGGGATGTTTATTAACATGTAACAGAGCAGGAAGGAGAGAAGAGAGGGGGAATGTGTAACACCACCCTTCTTAATGGGATACTGATGTGGACTGGTGTATTGGAGTGGATATTACATTTTAGAATATATATATGCAAAAGAGACTGTGTTCTCTCTCCCTCTGTCTGTCTCTCCTCTCTCTCTCTCTCTCTCTCTCTCTCTCTCTCTCTCTCGCTTCCCTCTCTCTCGCTTCCCTCTCTCTCTCTTCTCTCTCTCTCTCTCTCTCTCTCTCTCTCTCTCTCTCTCTCTCTCTCTCTCTCTCTCTCTCTCGCTTCTCTCTCTCTCTCTTCCCTCTCTCTCTCTTCCCTCTCTCTCTCTTCTCTCTCTCTCTCTCTTCTCTCTCTCTCTCTCTTCCCTCTCTCTCTCTTCCCTCTCTCTCTCTTCCCTCTCTCTCTTCCACCTCTCTCTCTTCCCTCTCTCTCTCTCTTCTCTCTCTCTCTTCCCTCTCTCTCTCTTCTCTCTCTCTCTTCCCTCTCTCTCTCTTCTCTCTCTCTCTTCTCTCTCTCTCTCTTCCCTCTCTCTCTCTTCTCTCTCTCTCTTCCCTCTCTCTCTCTTCCCTCTCTCCCCTCTCTCTCTCTTCCATCTCTCTCTCTTCCATCTCTCTCTCTTCCCTCTCTCTCTCTGTCTCTCCCTCCCTCTCCCTCTCTCTCGCTCTCTCTCTCTCCCACTCTCCCTTCTGTGTCCCTCTCTTTCGGGCAGGTCTGTGTGATTTTGTGTGTTATGAGTGTGGAGGTTGTTGGGCTCAGTGGTCTGTGGAGAGGTCTACTGGGGTCCTCTAACTCTGGTGTGTATGTAATTCTGTGGTTGTAATACATGCGCTACTTGGCCAGAAATATGAACATCGTTTGTCCTCGGTTGCAACACTCGCTGCTGAGTTCCAAACTGCCTCTGGAAGCAACGTCAGCACAAGACCTGTTGGTCGAGAGCTTCATGAAATCAGATTCCATGGCCGAGCAGCCGCACACATAACTAAGATCACCATGTGTAATTCTAACTGTTTGGAGTGGTGTAAAGCTCGCCACCATTGGACTCTGGAGCTGTAGAAACGCGTTCTCTGGAGTGATGAGTCACGCTTCACCATCTGGCAGCCCGACGGATGAATCTGGGTTTGGACGATGCCAGGAGAATGTCTCTCTCTCGCCCTGTCTCTCTCTCGCCCTGTCTCTCTCTCGCCCTGCCTCTCTCTCGCCCTGCCTCTCTCTCGCCCTGCCTCTCTCTCGCCCTGCCTCTCTCTCGCCCTGTCTCTCTCTCGCCCTGCCTCTCTCTGCCTCTCTCTCGCCCTGCCTCTCTCTCGCCCTGCCTCTCTCTCGCCCTGCCTCTCTCTCGCCCTGCCTCTCTCTCGCCCTGCCTCTCTCTCGCCCTGCCTCTCTCTCGCCCTGCCTCTCTCTCGCCCTGTCTCTCTCTCGCCCTGTCTCTCTCTCGCCCTGTCTCTCTCTCGCCCTGTCTCTCTCTCGCCCTGTCTCTCTCTCGCCCTGTCTCTCTCTCGCCCTGTCTCTCTCTCGTTCTGTCTCTCTCTCTTGATTAGCTATGGTTTATTCAGGCCAATCAGAGCTTTGTTTATGTCAAATTTTCCAGTCAGCCACATGGTTCTCCCCTGGTCTCATTAGTTTGGATGCGATAGTGTGTGTGTGTGTTCAATGACTCAGAGGTCTTATAGTGGGCTGGACAAGAAGGAGAGGGAGACACATCCTGTTTCTAATACAGACATTTAAGATGGCTGACATTCTGACGAGCAACCCCCCCCATACCTTATATTTTACTGTGTAGTTATTATGGCGGCGGTTTCTCTCTCACATCCCTCTGTTCTTCCATACTGTTAGGTTCCACACACACAGAGCTCCAGCCTCATGCTGAGTGGTGTCAGGACCTTCCATACTGTTAGGTTCCACACACACAGAGCTCCAGCCTCATGCTGAGTGGTGTCAGGACCTTCCATACTGTTAGGTTCCACACACACAGAGCTCCAGCCTCATGCTGAGTGGTGTCAGGACCTTCCATACTGTTAGATTCCACACACACAGAGCTCCAGCCTCATGCTGAGTGGTGTCAGGACCTTCCATACTGTTAGATTCCACACACACAGAGCTCCAGCCTCATGCTGAGTGGTGTCAGGACCTTCCATACTGTTAGATTCCACACACACAGAGCTCCAGCCTCATGCTGAGTGGTGTCAGGACCTTCCATACTGTTAGATTCCACACACACAGAGCTCCAGCCTCATGCTGAGTGGTGTCAGGACCTTCCATACTGTTAGATTCCACACACACAGAGCTCCAGCCTCATGCTGAGTGGTGTCAGGACCTTCCATACTGTTAGATTCCACACACACAGAGCTCCAGCCTCATCCTGAGTGGTGTCAGGACCTTCCATACTGTTAGGTTCCACACACACAGAGCTCCAGCCTCATGCTGAGTGGTGTCAGAACTGTCTGTTTCCAACGAGAGACACGAGGCTGAGAGGAGACAGACTGGGGAGACTGACCTCTAACCCCTGACCTGTGACTCAGCAGCTCTGTCTGCCTGGTTGTCTCTAGGGGAGAGGGGCAGCAGCTGCCCTCACTCTGTCTACACTGCTCTTTTTAAGCAAGGCCCACACACACACACTGCATACCAACACACACACACATACACACACTGCATACCAACACACACACACATACACACACTGCATACCAACACACACACACATACACACACTGCATACCAGCAGACACACACATACACACACTGCATACCAACACACACACACATACACACACTGCATACCAGCAGACACACACATACACACACTGCATACCAACACACACACACATACACACACTGCATACCAGCAGACACACACATACACACACTGCATACCAACACACACACACATACACACACTGCATACCAACACACACACACATACACACACTGCATACCAACACACACACACATACACACACTGCATACCAACAGACATATATGCTCAAATACCAATACTGATACAAATATATACACACACATACACCCACACTATAACACATAGTAACACACTTTACACAGTCTAAGATTAGGCACTCATTTTGAATGGTTAATATAAGGGTTAAGGTTTAGGATAGTGGTAAAATAAAAAACCAACGTCCACGACTGAGATTGAACACACAACCTTCTGACCCAGAGTCAGGGGATTACCCGTTCACATAGCCCTAGCAAAACCCAAGCCTACTGATGGTAATAATGTTGCCCCTTGTGGCTGGTGTCGACGTCTCAACGTCCTCAGGACATGGATAGATGTCCAATTTTGAGTAAAATCTTGAACTACTGGCTATTCCCCTCTGTCATGTGATGGTGTTTAAAGGAATGGTGACATCACAAAGAGGCGTCGCGAACATCACTATAGACCCATCTGCTAGGTCATAACACCACCCTAAAGCACCAATCACAAAAGATTACGAATAACAAAGCACCAATCACAATAGATGGACACATATGAAGAGCCAGTCACAATACACACACTCTCTCCTCAGCAGGCCTGCCCTTTAACAGGGGAGTGACCCTAATAAAGACCTTCCCCCACCGTAGGGCTCCCTGTACACCTCAACAATACACACGCTTTCCAAGAGTTACTGACCAACAAAACCCTCATCTAGACAAGTAGAACCCCCTTCTCTCTCTCTCACACACACACACACTGCCCTTTAACAGGGGGGTGACCCTAATAAAGACCTTCCCCCACCGTAGGGCTCCCTGTACACCTCAACAATACACACGCTTTCCAAGAGTTACTGACCAACAAAACCCTCATCTAGACAAGTAGAACCCCCTTCTCTCTCTCTCACACACACACACACACTGCCCTTTAACAGGGGGGTGACCCTAATAAAGACCTTCCCCCACCGTAGGGCTCCCTGTACACCTCAACAATACACACGCTTTCCAAGAAGTTACTGACCAACAAAACCCTCATCTAGACAAGTAGAACCCCAAAACTTCTCTCTTCTCTCTCTCTCACACACACACACACACACACTGCCCTTTACTCACACACACACACACTCTCTCACTCTCTCACTCTCACTCTCTCTCTCTCTCACTCTCACTCACTCACTCCTTTGAGAGCAGTTGTCACAAATGGTTTGTTATGGGAATAAGTGTATTGCCTGTCTTGCCTGGGGAGGGCGATGGAGCTTCTATAACCAGACACACTGTCTGCTGCTCCAGTTGGGAGCTTCTATAACCAGACACACTGTCTGCTGCTCCAGTTGGGAGCTTCTATAACCAGACACACTGTCTGCTGCTCCAGTTGGGAGCTTCTATAACCAGACACACTGTCTGCTGCTCCAGCTGGGAGCTTCTATAACCAGACACACTGTCTGCTGCTCCAGCTGGGAGCTTCTATAACCAGACACACTGTCTGCTGCTCCAGTTGGGAGCTTCTATAACCAGACACACTGTCTGCTGCTCCAGCACACTGGGAGCTTCTATAACCAGACACACTGTCTGCTGCTCCAGTTGGGAGCTTCTATAACCAGACACACTGTCTGCTGCTCCAGCTGGGAGCTTCTATAACCAGACACACTGTCTGCTGCTCCAGTGTCTGCTGGAGCTTCTATAACCAGACACACTGTCTGCTGCTCCAGCTGGGAGCTTCTATAACCAGACACACTGTCTGCTGCTCCAGTTGGGAGCTTCTATAACCAGACGCACTGTCTGCTGCTCCAGCTGGGAGCTTCTATAACCAGACACACTGTCTGCTGCTCCAGTTGGGAGCTTCTATAACCAGACGCACTGTCTGCTGCTCCAGTTGGGAGCTTCTATAACCAGACACACTGTCTGCTGCTCCAGTTGGGAGCTTCTATAACCAGACACACTGTCTGCTGCTCCAGTTGGGAGCTTCTATAACCAGACACACTGTCTGCTGCTCCAGTTGGGAGCTTCTATAACCAGACACACTGTCTGCTGCTCCAGCTGGGAGCTTCTATAACCAGACACACTGTCTGCTGCTCCAGTTGGGAGCTTCTATAACCAGACACACTGTCTGCTGCTCCAGCTGGGAGCTTCTATAACCAGACACACTGTCTGCTGCTCCAGTTGGGAGCTTCTATAACCAGACACACTGTCTGCTGCTCCAGCTGGGAGCTTCTATAACCAGACACACTGTCTGCTGCTCCAGTTGGGAGCTTCTATAACCAGACACACTGTCTGCTGCTCCAGCTGGGAGCTTCTATAACCAGACACACTGTCTGCTGCTCCAGTTGGGAGCTTCTATAACCAGACACACTGTCTGCTGCTCCAGCTGGGAGCTTCTATAACCAGACACACTGTCTGCTGCTCCAGTTGGGAGCTTCTATAACCAGACGCACTGTCTGCTGCTCCAGCTGGGAGCTTCTATAACCAGACACACTGTCTGCTGCTCCAGTTGGGAGCTTCTATAACCAGACACACTGTCTGCTGCTCCAGTTGGGAGCTTCTATAACCAGACACACTGTCTGCTGCTCCAGTTGGGAGCTTCTATAACCAGACACACTGTCTGCTGCTCCAGTTGGGAGCTTCTATAACCAGACACACTGTCTGCTGCTCCAGTTGGGAGCTTCTATAACCAGACACACTGTCTGCTGCTCCAGCTGGGAGCTTCTATAACCAGACACACTGTCTGCTGCTCCAGTTGGGAGCTTCTATAACCAGACACACTGTCTGTTGCTCCAGCTGGGAGCTTCTATAACCAGACACACTGTCTGCTGCTCCAGCTTGGGAGCTTCTATAACCAGACACACTGTCTGCTGCTCCAGTTGGGAGCTTCTATAACCAGACACACTGTCTGCTGCTCCAGTTGGGAGCTTCTATAACCAGACACACTGTCTGCTGCTCCAGTTGGGAGCTTCTATAACCAGACACACTGTCTGCTGCTCCAGTTGGGAGCTTCTATAACCAGACGCACTGTCTGCTGCTCCAGCTGGGAGCTTCTATAACCAGACACACTGTCTGCTGCTCCAGTTGGGAGCTTCTATAACCAGACACACTGTCTGCTGCTCCAGCTGGGAGCTTCTATAACCAGACACACTGTCTGCTGCTCCAGTTTCTATAACCAGACACACTGTCTGCTGCTCCAGCTGGGAGCTTCTATAACCAGACACACTGTCTGCTGCTCCAGCTGACACACTGGAGCTTCTATAACCAGACACACTGTCTGCTGCTCCAGTTGGGAGCTTCTATAACCAGACACACTGTCTGCTGCTCCAGCTGGGAGCTTCTATAACCAGACACACTGTCTGCTGCTCCTCTCTACACAGACACATGACTATAGACCTCTCCCTCTACACAGACACATGACTATAGACCTCTACAGACACATGACTATAGACCTCTACAGACACATGACTATAGACCTCTACAGACACATGACTATAGACCTCTCCCTCTACACAGACACATGACTATAGACCTCTCCCTCTACACAGACACATGACTATAGACCTCTCCCTCTACACAGACACATGACTATAGACCTCTACTCAGACACATGACTATAGACCTCTACACAGACACAAACATGAAAACTCTCACTGGCACAATAAGTGACTTTCCCCATCTGTCAGTAATTATGAAGACTCCCATATTGTGTAATGTGTCGCAGATGATCTTTAAACCACTCTGTGTCCCCATCTCCCCTCTCACGCACATACACACACTCACTCACTCAGGAACACACTCTCTCTCACACACACACATACACACAGAGTTATAAACAAAATTGAACACAGGCAGCATGTTTTTGAGGCATTGTGCTGGGTTCTTGTCTAGACATCTCATTTCCTGGTGGGAAGAGAACTCTACAGTCCCAGAGCCAAACTCCCCTCTCAGCTCTGACTGGAGAACCAGTTACGATAGCACCAGGAGCTAGTTACGATAGCACCAGGAGCTAGTTACGATAGCACCAGGAGCTAGTTACGATAGCACTAGGAGCTAGTTACGATAGCACCAGGAGCTAGTTACGATAGCACCAGGAGCTAGTTACGATAGCACCAGGAGCTAGTTACGATAGCACCAGGAGCTAGTTACGATAGCACCAGGAGCTGGTTACGATAGCACCAGGAGCTGGTTACGATAGCACCAGGAGCTAGTTACGATAGCACCAGGAGCTAGTTACGATAGCACCAGGAGCTAGTTACGATAGCACCAGGAGCTAGTTACGATAGCACCAGGAGCTGGTTACGATAGCACCAGGAGCTGGTTACGATAGCACCAGGAGCTGGTTACGATAGCAGTTGAGGTTACTATCAGCACAGATGGGCTTTGTCCTGATCAGTCAGGAATTGATCTGCTCTTCTAACCAACATCATCCTCTATTTCGTTCATAACAACCAGTGTCCTCTCCCTGATTCGCCGACCCCCAAACCAGTGTCCTCTCCCTGATTCGCCGACCCCGAAACCAGTGTCCTCTCCCTGATTCGCCGACCCCCAAACCAGTGTCCTCTCCCTGATTCGCCGACCCCCAAACCAGTGTCCTCTCCCTGATTCGCCGACCCCCAAACCAGTGTCCTCTCCCTGATTCTCTGATTAGTGGTTTAGTCTTTATTCTGACCTCTCTCTCCCTAGCTCACTGTGGTTCTAATCATCAACCCCTTTCTTTCCTCTTTCTGTTCTCTCTCTTCTGAGGGAGAGGAGTGGCGCAGAATTGACATCCTTTGAAATTTCTTCTCATGTTGGGTCTCTGGGACTGGCTCTGATCTGTACTTCTCCACTCTATCAGAGTCATTTGCTTAATGTTTAATTAGTGTGTGTGTGACTGTGAAATCTCTCTGTTCTGAACACCCTGGGGTGGCTGCCTGTTTTCGTCAGCATTGATGAAGTTCTGTGAAGCCGAGTACTGATCAAGTGAAATGGACTGAATTACATAACCGCTAATGTATCTCTCCATCTTCCTCTGACTGATCCCTCTCTCCTCCTCTTCCTCCCCAGACTCACAGCTAGTGCTGGAGACCTGCTCGGTTGTGTGTGTGTGTGTGTGTGTGTGTGTGTGTGTGTGTGTGTGTGTGTGTGTGTGTGTGTGTGTGTGTGTGTGTGTGTGTGTGTGTGTGTGTGTGTGTGTGTGTGTGTGTGTGTGTGTCCAGAGTCTTACTACCAGGTCAACTCCAGAATACACTACTGCATCTCACTGACTGCTCTAAACTCTCTCACACACCTACATCCAACTGTGTGTGTTCTCGGTCACATTTTGTGTGTGTGTGATACAAACACACAGTTCTTTTGCAGCAGGTCTTGAGGAATAATTGTACCCATTTCTCAGACACACACACAATCCCCGTCTGATCTATATAATTCAACATGGCCACTGCGGCACAGCTGTCCACCCATGCGGGAGGGAGAAAAAATCAGGATTGTTGAGATAAAACAAGTAGAATGATAAAAACGACATAACGTCCGCAGGGCACAATTTCTCGCTCCTCTCTCTCCCTCTCTCCCCTTTCTCTCATCTTCCTACTACAGGCATTATCCTTCCATCCCTCTACATTTCTCTGTGTCAGCAGGATCAAGTAGAGCGGTAGTAATCTGACACATAGTGAAGGGTTTGGTACACACACAGACTAATCCTCACTCACATTAACACCACTGCTGTGTTCGTGTGTGTACACGTTTACTATACTTGTGAGTACCAAAAGTCCTGGCACGAATGAAAGCAACTAAAATTCAGAGAAGTGAGGATATTTTGCCAGTCCTCACTTGTAAAAAGGCTATTTTAGGCTTACGGGTTAGTTTTATGGTTAGGGAATAAAGGATTCTGAATGGGGATCAATTGTTTGTCCTAAAAAAGTCCTCACAGTTCTAGTAAGACATACAGTTGAAGTCGGAAGTTTACATACATTTATGTTGGAGTCATTAAAACTCATTTTTCAAGTCGTTTAGGACATCTACTTTGTGCATGACACAAGTCATTTTTCCAACAATTGTTTACAGACAGATTATTTCACTTAAAATTCACTAACAATTCCAGTGGGTTAGAAGTTTACATACACTAGGTTGTCTGTGCCTTTAAACATGATGGCGTGGCTTTAGAAGCTTCTGATAGGCTAGTCAATTGGAAGTGTACCTGTGGATGTATTTCAAGGCCTACCTTCAAACTCAGTGCCTCTTTGCTTGACATCATGGGAAAATCAAAAGAAATCGGCCAAGACCTCAGAAAAAGAATTGTAGACCTCCACAAGTCTGGTTCATCCTTGGGAGCAATTTCCAAATGCCTGTAGGTACCACGTTCATCTGTACAAACAATAGTATGCATGTATAAACAACATGGGCCACGCAGCTGTCATACCGCTCAGGAAGGAGACACATTCTGTCTCCTAGAGATGAACGTACTTTGGTGCGACAAGTGCAAATCAATCCCAGAACAACAGAAAAGGACCTTGTGAAGATGCTGGAGGAAACGGATACAAAAGTATCTATATCCACAGTAAAAACGAGTCCTATATCGACATAACCTGAAAGGCCGCTCAGCAAGGAAGAAGCCACTGCTCCAAACCGCCATAAAAAAGCCAGAGTACGGTTTGCAACTGCACATGGGAACAAAGATCGTAACTATTGGAGAAATGTCCACTGGTCTGATGAAACAAAAATAGAAGTGTTTGGCCATAATGACCATCGTTATGTTTGGAGGAAAAAGGGGGATGCTTGCAAGCCGAAGAACACCATCCCAACCGTGAAGCACGGGGGTGGCAGCATCATGTTGTGGGGGTACTTTGCTGCAGGAGAGACTGGTGCTCTTCACAAAATATATGGCATCATGTTGTGGGGGTGCTTTGCTGCATTAGGGTCTGGTGCACTTCACAAAATAGATGACATCATGATGTGGGGGTGCTTTGCTGCATTAGGGTCTGGTGCACTTCACAAAATAGATGACATCATGATGTGGGGGTGCTTTGCTGCATTAGGGTCTGGTGCACTTCACAAAATAGATGACATCATGATGTGGGGGTGCTTTGCTGCATTAGGGTCTGGTGCACTTCACAAAATAGATGACATCATGATGTGGGGGTGCTTTGCTGCATTAGGGACTGGTGCACTTCACAAAATAGATGACATCATGATGTGGGGGTGCTTTGCTGCATTAGGGACTGGTGCACTTCACAAAATAGATGACATCATGATGTGGGGGTGCTTTGCTGCATTAGGGTCTGGTGCACTTCACAAAATAGATGACATCATGATGTGGGGGTGCTTTGCTGCATTAGGGACTGGTGCACTTCACAAAATAGATGACATCATGATGTGGGGGTGCTTTGCTGCATTAGGGACTGGTGCACTTCACAAAATAGATGACATCATGATGTGGGGGTGCTTTGCTGCATTAGGGTCTGGTGCACTTCACAAAATAGATGACATCATGATGTGGGGGTGCTTTGCTGCATTAGGGACTGGTGCACTTCACAAAATAGATGACATCATGATGTGGGGGTGCTTTGCTGCATTAGGGTCTGGTGCACTTCACAAAATAGATGACATCATGATGTGGGGGTGCTTTGCTGCATTAGGGACTGGTGCACTTCACAAAATAGATGACATCATGATGTGGGGGTGCTTTGCTGCATTAGGGTCTGGTGCACTTCACAAAATAGATGACATCATGATGTGGGGGTGCTTTGCTGCATTAGGGACTGGTGCACTTCACAAAATAGATGACATCATGATGTGGGGGTGCTTTGCTGCATTAGGGTCTGGTGCACTTCACAAAATAGATGACATCATGATGTGGGGGTGCTTTGCTGCATTAGGGTCTGGTGCACTTCACAAAATAGATGACATCATGATGTGGGGGTGCTTTGCTGCATTAGGGACTGGTGCACTTCACAAAATAGATGACATCATGATGTGGGGGTGCTTTGCTGCATTAGGGACTGGTGCACTTCACAAAATAGATGACATCATGATGTGGGGGTGCTTTGCTGCATTAGGGTCTGGTGCACTTCACAAAATAGATGACATCATGATGTGGGGGTGCTTTGCTGCATTAGGGACTGGTGCACTTCACAAAATAGATGACATCATGATGTGGGGGTGCTTTGCTGCATTAGGGTCTGGTGCACTTCACAAAATAGATGACATCATGATGTGGGGGTGCTTTGCTGCATTAGGGTCTGGTGCACTTCACAAAATAGATGACATCATGATGTGGGGGTGCTTTGCTGCATTAGGGACTGGTGCACTTCACAAAATAGATGACATCATGATGTGGGGGTGCTTTGCTGCATTAGGGTCTGGTGCACTTCACAAAATAGATGACATCATGATGTGGGGGTGCTTTGCTGCATTAGGGTCTGGTGCACTTCACAAAATAGATGACATCATGATGTGGGGGTGCTTTGCTGCATTAGGGACTGGTGCACTTCACAAAATAGATGACATCATGATGTGGGGGTGCTTTGCTGCATTAGGGACTGGTGCACTTCACAAAATAGATGACATCATGATGTGGGGGTGCTTTGCTGCATTAGGGTCTGGTGCACTTCACAAAATAGATGACATCATGATGTGGGGGTGCTTTGCTGCATTAGGGACTGGTGCACTTCACAAAATAGATGACATCATGATGTGGGGGTGCTTTGCTGCATTAGGGTCTGGTGCACTTCACAAAATAGATGACATCATGATGTGGGGGTGCTTTGCTGCATTAGGGTCTGGTGCACTTCACAAAATAGATGACATCATGATGTGGGGGTGCTTTGCTGCATTAGGGACTGGTGCACTTCACAAAATAGATGACATCATGATGTGGGGGTGCTTTGCTGCATTAGGGACTGGTGCACTTCACAAAATAGATGACATCATGATGTGGGGGTGCTTTGCTGCATTAGGGACTGGTGCACTTCACAAAATAGATGACATCATGATGTGGGGGTGCTTTGCTGCAGGAGGGACTGGTGCACTTCACAAAATAGATGACATCATGATGTGGGGGTGCTTTGCTGCAGGAGGGACTGGTGCACTTCACAAAATAGATGACATCATGATGTGGGGGTGCTTTGCTGCATTAGGGACTGGTGCACTTCACAAAATAGATGACATCATGATGTGGGGGTGCTTTGCTGCAGGAGGGACTGGTGCACTTCACAAAATAGATGACATCATGATGTGGGGGTGCTTTGCTGCATTAGGGTCTGGTGCACTTCACAAAATAGATGACATCATGATGTGGGGGTGCTTTGCTGCATTAGGGACTGGTGCACTTCACAAAATAGATGACATCATGATGTGGGGGTGCTTTGCTGCATTAGGGTCTGGTGCACTTCACAAAATAGATGACATCATGATGTGGGGGTGCTTTGCTGCATTAGGGACTGGTGCACTTCACAAAATAGATGACATCATGATGTGGGGGTGCTTTGCTGCATTAGGGTCTGGTGCACTTCACAAAATAGATGACATCATGACGTGGGGGTGCTTTGCTGCATTAGGGACTGGTGCACTTCACAAAATAGATGACATCATGATGTGGGGGTGCTTTGCTGCATTAGGGACTGGTGCACTTCACAAAATAGATGACATCATGATGTGGGGGTGCTTTGCTGCATTAGGGACTGGTGCACTTCACAAAATAGATGACATCATGATGTGGGGGTGCTTTGCTGCATTAGGGTCTGGTGCTCTTCACAAAATAGATGACATCATGATGTGGGGGTGCTTTGCTGCATTAGGGTCTGGTGCACTTCACAAAATAGATGACATCATGATGTGGGGGTGCTTTGCTGCATTAGGGACTGGTGCACTTCACAAAATAGATGACATCATGATGTGGGGGTGCTTTGCTGCATTAGGGACTGGTGCACTTCACAAAATAGATGACATCATGATGTGGGGGTGCTTTGCTGCATTAGGGTCTGGTGCTCTTCACAAAATAGATGACATCATGATGTGGGGGTGCTTTGCTGCATTAGGGTCTGGTGCACTTCACAAAATAGATGACATCATGATGTGGGGGTGCTTTGCTGCATTAGGGTCTGGTGCTCTTCACAAAATAGATGACATCATGATGTGGGGGTGCTTTGCTGCATTAGGGACTGGTGCACTTCACAAAATAGATGACATCATGATGTGGGGGTGCTTTGCTGCATTAGGGACTGGTGCACTTCACAAAATAGATGGCATCATGATGTGGGGGTGCTTTGCTGCATTAGGGACTGGTGCACTTCACAAAATAGATGACATCATGATGTGGGGGTGCTTTGCTGCATTAGGGTCTGGTGCACTTCACAAAATAGATGGCATCATGATGTGGGGGTGCTTTGCTGCATTAGGGACTGGTGCACTTCACAAAATAGATGACATCATGATGTGGGGGTGCTTTGCTGCATTAGGGACTGGTGCACTTCACAAAATAGATGACATCATGATGTGGGGGTGCTTTGCTGCATTAGGGACTGGTGCACTTCACAAAATAGATGACATCATGATGTGGGGGTGCTTTGCTGCATTAGGGTCTGGTGCTCTTCACAAAATAGATGACATCATGATGTGGGGGTGCTTTGCTGCATTAGGGTCTGGTGCACTTCACAAAATATATGACATCATGATGTGGGGGTGCTTTGCTGCATTAGGGTCTGGTGCTCTTCACAAAATAGATGACATCATGATGTGGGGGTGCTTTGCTGCATTAGGGACTGGTGCACTTCACAAAATAGATGACATCATGATGTGGGGGTGCTTTGCTGCATTAGGGACTGGTGCACTTCACAAAATAGATGGCATCATGATGTGGGGGTGCTTTGCTGCATTAGGGACTGGTGCACTTCACAAAATAGATGACATCATGATGTGGGGGTGCTTTGCTGCATTAGGGTCTGGTGCACTTCACAAAATAGATGGCATCATGATGTGGGGGTGCTTTGCTGCATTAGGGACTGGTGCACTTCACAAAATAGATGACATCATGATGTGGGGGTGCTTTGCTGCATTAGGGACTGGTGCACTTCACAAAATAGATGACATCATGATGTGGGGGTGCTTTGCTGCATTAGGGACTGGTGCACTTCACAAAATAGATGACATCATGATGTGGGGGTGCTTTGCTGCATTAGGGTCTGGTGCACTTCACAAAATAGATGACATCATGATGTGGGGGTGCTTTGCTGCATTAGGGTCTGGTGCACTTCACAAAATAGATGACATCATGATGTGGGGGTGCTTTGCTGCATTAGGGTCTGGTGCACTTCACAAAATAGATGACATCATGATGTGGGGGTGCTTTGCTGCATTAGGGTCTGGTGCACTTCACAAAATAGATGACATCATGATGTGGGGGTGCTTTGCTGCATTAGGGTCTGGTGCACTTCACAAAATAGATGACATCATGATGTGGGGGTGCTTTGCTGCATTAGGGTCTGGTGCTCTTCACAAAATAGATGACATCATGATGTGGGGGTGCTTTGCTGCATTAGGGACTGGTGCACTTCACAAAATAGATGGCATCATGATGTGGGGGTGCTTTGCTGCATTAGGGTCTGGTGCACTTCACAAAATAGATGGCATCATGATGTGGGGGTGCTTTGCTGCATTAGGGTCTGGTGCACTTCACAAAATAGATGACATCATGATGTGGGGGTGCTTTGCTGCATTAGGGTCTGGTGCACTTCACAAAATAGATGACATCATGATGTGGGGGTGCTTTGCTGCATTAGGGTCTGGTGCACTTCACAAAATAGATGGCATCATGATGTGGGGGTGCTTTGCTGCATTAGGGACTGGTGCACTTCACAAAATAGATGACATCATGATGTGGGGGTGCTTTGCTGCATTAGGGTCTGGTGCACTTCACAAAATAGATGACATCATGATGTGGGGGTGCTTTGCTGCATTAGGGTCTGGTGCACTTCACAAAATAGATGACATCATGATGTGGGGGTGCTTTGCTGCATTAGGGTCTGGTGCACTTCACAAAATAGATGGCATCATGATGTGGGGGTGCTTTGCTGCATTAGGGACTGGTGCACTTCACAAAATAGATGACATCATGATGTGGGGGTGCTTTGCTGCATTAGGGTCTGGTGCACTTCACAAAATAGATGACATCATGATGTGGGGTGCTTTGCTGCATTAGGGTCTGGTGCACTTCACAAAATAGATGACATCATGATGTGGGGGTGCTTTGCTGCATTAGGGACTGGTGCACTTCACAAAATAGATGACATCATGATGTGGGGGTGCTTTGCTGCATTAGGGACTGGTGCACTTCACAAAATAGATGACATCATGATGTGGGGGTGCTTTGCTGCATTAGGGACTGGTGCACTTCACAAAATAGATGGCATCATGATGTGGGGGTGCTTTGCTGCAGGAGGGACCGGTGCACTTCACAAAATAGATGACATCATGAGGAAAGAAAATTATGTGGATATATTGAAGCAACATCTCAAGACATCAGTCAGGAAGTTAAAGCTTGGTCGCAAATGGGTCTTCCAAATGACCCCAAGCATACTTCCAAAGTTGTTGCAAAATGGCTTAAGGACAACCAAGTCAAGGTATTGGAGTGGTCATCACAAAGCCCTGACCTCATTCCTATAGAACATTTGTGGGCAGAACTGAAATCTGAACTGAACCTGACTTAGTTAAACCAGCTCTGTCAGGAGAAATGGGCCAAAATTCACCCAACTTATTGTGGGAAGCTTGTGGAAGGCTACCCGAAACATTTGACCCAAGTTAAACAATTTAAAGGCAATGCTACCAAATACTAATTGAGTATGTATGTAAACTTCTGACCCACTGGGAATGTGATGAAATAAATAAAAGCTGAAATAAATCATTCTCTCTACTATTATAGATTAAATGTCAGGAATTGTGAAAAACTGAGTTTAAATATAGTTGGCTACGGTGTGTGTAAACTTTCGACTTCAACTGTAGTTGTGTGTGTGCGTTACCAGTGAATACAGGCTTGTTCGTGTGTGGGTCCTGTTGACCAGTATCAACAGACGGTATATTCCTTCAGACAGCCCGCCTGGGGGGAGTCAGTCTCTCTCTGCCATCTGCATCCCAAATGGTACCTTATTCCCTACATAGTGCACTACTTTTAATAAGATCCCTATGGAGTCTTGTAAAAAGTAAGTAGTGCACTACATAAGGAATAGAGTGCTGCAGTCTGGTTGTTTGCAGTGAGACGTTTGGT
The DNA here is from genome assembly GCF_045791955.1 of Oncorhynchus clarkii lewisi. NCBI lineage: Eukaryota > Metazoa > Chordata > Actinopteri > Salmoniformes > Salmonidae > Oncorhynchus > Oncorhynchus clarkii. The sequence continues at coordinate 26,169,795 of NC_092177.1, forward strand.
TTGCTAGTCTTTAACCTGTACTGAACTGACCCCCGTCTCCACTGTCCCTCTGAGCTTGTCTGGTAACACAATATGACCAATCCCTGAAATGACCTGTCTGACCTCTCTCTCGTTCTCTCACTTTCTCTCTCTCACAGCCAACCGGAGAGCTGGTCATGCAGTGACGAACATCTTGGCCAAAGAGTTGATGCAGGAGGACACCACACCCCGCTTCAGCAAACCACCCAATAAGAAGACCAAGATGGCGCAGATGGAGGAGCCTAGCATAGAGGGGGCGGGGTCACTAGAGGACCTCTTAGAGGACAGTCTATCACGGTCCAATTAAAGGAGATGGGTGGAAGTTTGCCCTTAGCCACAGATCTAGGATAAGCTCGTCTTACTCATATCCTAACCTTAACCATAGAGAAATATAGAAACTGTTCTTCAATCAGTGTCTAAGGGCAACTTCATCCTCCTGCCAGTTGAAGGAGGAGTCTGTGCCCATTGTCCTTCATGGGACCACCGGATTGGACATGCTGGGACTGAAGGAGCCAATGGGTGAGGGCGGGGCTCTCACCATGACACAGTCCCAGGGTTTTCCACGCTGAGGGACGACTCTTGCTTTGCCATATAAACATATCCCTGTTCAAGCATCAGCATCTGCACACATCCACTGCACTCTCTCTCTCTCACACACACACATCCACTGCACTCTCTCTATTTCTCTCACACACATCCACTGCACTCTCTCTCTCTCTCACACACACATCCACTGCACTCTCTCTACACACACATCCACTGCACTCTCTCTATTTCTCTCACACACATCCACTGCACTCTCTCTATTTCTCACACACACATCCACTGCACTCTCTCTATTTCTCTCACACACATCCACTGCACTCTCTCTCTCTCTCACACACACATCCACTGCACTCTCTCTATTTCTCTCACACACATCCACTGCACTCTCTCTATTTCTCTCACACACATCCACTGCACTCTCTCTATTTCTCTCACACACATCCACTGCACTCTGTCTATATTTCTCTCACACACATCCACTGCACTCTGTCTATATTTCTCTCACACACACACACACACTATCTATCGGTCTACTTTCCTCTGTCTGAAGTGCATCGTGAGAATCCAAAGACTCTTTGTCAGGAGGAGGGGTCCTACATTTTCCCAGAGGGATGGTGGGGGTGTCCTGCTGTATGGAAGCCCTGGGTGGTTTTTGGAACACTTCTTTTCCCACGTGGTTTGATTTAAAACCTATTAAATGTTGCTCTTTAATTCTCCAATATACTGTATGCTAATGTTGTGCTGTATACTGTATGTTTATAAAAGAAACAGGTGCCAACCAATACAATTTCAAGCTTCACATTTCAGCTGTCGTGTTGTCCAATAGGGTTAGGGTGGACCAATCAAAAACCTTCTACCTTAGTGTGTGTGTCTGTCTCTCTTTCTGTGTGTCTGTCTGTCTGTTTGTCTCTGTCTGTGTCTCGCTCTGTGTCTGTGTGTGTGTGTGTGTGTGTGTGTGTGTGTGTGTGTGTGTGTGTGTGTGTGTGTGTGTGTGTGTGTGTGTGTGTGTGTGTGTGTGTGTGTGTGTGTGTGTGTTTATATGATATCACATGTTGAGTGTGTTCCACAATCTTCATCTCCACTGTTCTATCTCCCTGGTTGACAGGGAGGAGTCACTGATTTACTGGCTATATTTAGAGCACTCATGGGCTTTTCTCGTGGGCTTTCTGGTGGGCTTTCTCGTGGGCTTTCTGGTGGGCTTTCTCATGGGCTTTCTCATGGGCTTTCTCATGTAAGTCGCTTTGGATAAAAGCATCTGCTAAATGGCATATTATACATTATTATTAAAAGAGAAGTGTGTGTGTCTAGCGCTGTGTGTGTGGGTGTAATGGGGGTTGTTTGTGCATTTATGTAGTGTGTGTGTGTGTGTGTGTGTGTCAGTTTGTGCATGGGTATGTTCTGTCTGTAAATACTGTCCGCTACTGCCTCTGTCTGCTGTCAGCATAACTGCTAGATTTCATAAACAGAGCTGTGGTCTTTCTGCTGAGGTTACTGGAGGACCTGCCCAAAAACTGCTGAGATATGTTTGTGTGTGTCCCAGTGTGTGTGTGTCCCAGTGTGTGTGTTTTGCCCTTTTAGACAGCAGCACCTGTTGCTTAATGTCTGGACTTGCTTTTCTCTATTCCGTAGCCATCAGCAAATGTTGCTGCCGCAACGCCAGCATTGTGAGGAGTAGTTCTGTCAGCTGCCTCATGCAATACCAATCCCTATGCAAATATAACACATCCCTACCGCTGCTCTCAAGTCAGTCTCAAGCTGTGGTTTCCATAAGTACTGATCAGTTTGTACTGTAGAGCCAAGCACAAGTTGTTTCAGGGCTGTTACCAACACAACATGTTGTTGTTGTCGAGCTGAGAGAGGAGTTCATGGTAATTGTTGATTCCTACAAAGGTATTAAAAGGACCAACGTTACCACAATGTTTGTGACGTGATACATTTCCAGCTTATCCTCCAGTCAGTCAAATGCTGGAGAGAATGTCTGACTGGAGACATTTAGCCCTCAGATAGTGATTGTTCGCCAGAAACACAACTACAACATTGTGTCAACCGCAAGACAGCGTTCCTTGTGCAAATGAGTTATTTCATGTGATCCTGTCTCTATTGAATTTCTCTTTCAAACGTTGCTGAGAGGTTTAAAACATAAAGGGAAAATAATCTGATTTTCTTTGTCTATTTTCTTTTCTTCATTTGATTAGTTTGTTTTCAATGTGCATTTTTACTCTTTATTTGTTTTAGTGCTAGTGAGGTTTCATTTAGTTTTGAGAGATATCACTGTGGTAATGTGTATATGGTATTATGTATGACGTCCTTCTGTTAAAATATCGTCAATAAGAATGTCTGAGGATTATTTTGTACGATTCAAATCAAAAACAGAGCTCTGTTCCTGGTTCTCAGCCAGGAGAACCCCAGGGGTTAGAGAGACTGTGTGTACTGGATCTGACACACACACACACACAAAGTCCATTTGGAAGAGCTATTACATCACCACAGAGTCAGACTTTACAGCCCTATACTGTATCATCACACAGTATTTCCTGTTGTGACCATGTTACGGCACTGTTGTTACTAACACACACACACACACACACACACACACACACACACTGCCATGGTGAGGCTGTGTTTCTGCTGTCGGTTCAGGTCCCAGACGTTTGCTGGTGAATTTTCCACAGACTTCTGCCAATGTACTTTCCACAGTTCCCAATGATCCCTCACTGGGACATCCACTGGACGAGCACCAGACTGTGTGTGAGAGAGAGAGAGACATGGACACGTTTGCCTGTTTTTTTCTCAATTCTTATTTTTTCCTAAACTCCTCTCCCTGATGGTGGTGGAGGGTTAGAGGTCAGTCTGACTACTCTCTAAACTCCTCTCCCTGATGGTGGTGGAGGGTTAGAGGTCAGTCTGACTACACACTGGGAACCAGCCAGGGGACCTGTGGAAGCCACTTTAAAGGTCAATGATTGAGTAGAAAATATGGTCATTATTTTATTCAACTTCCACTGTCCTCCAAGAATGGCTGACTATGATATAGTGACAGGCTACTTTCCCGTTCCAACGAAGACCTTAGAAAGGGAGGATGTTCTCTGTGACACACCACACATTTCTTCTTCAGTAAGGAGAATATCTACTGCCCTCTTCCCCCCCCCCCCCCCCCAAGACCCCTCTCCCTTTCTCCTCATTAACACTGGTGTTGATTTAACCAAGACCCCTTTCCCCCCCCCTCATTAACACTGGTGTTGATTTAACCAAGACCCCTCTCCCTTTCCCCCCCTCATTAACACTGGTGTTGATTTAACCAAGACCCCTCTCCCTTTCCCCTCATTAACACTGGTGTTGATTTAACCAAGACCCCTCTCCCTTTCCCCCCCTCATTAACACTGGTGTTGATTTAACCAAGACCCCTCTCCCTTTCCCCCCCTCATATACACTGGTGTTGATTTAACCAAGATCCTTCTCCCTTCCCCCCCCTCATTAACACTGGTGTTGATTTAACCAAGACCCCTCTCCCTTTCCCCCCCTCATTAACACTGGTGTTGATTTAACCAAGACCCCTCTCCCTTTCCCCCCCTCATTAACACTGGTGTTGATTTAACCAAGACCCTCTTTTCCCCCTCTCATTAACACTGGTGTTGATTTAACCAAGACCTCTCTTCCTTTCCCCTCATTAACACTGGTGTTGATTTAACCAAGACCCCTCTCCCTTTCCCCCCCTCATATACACTGGTGTTGATTTAACCAAGACCTCTCTCCCTTTCCCCCTCTCATTAACACTGGTGTTGATTTAACCAAGACCCCTCTCCCTTTCCCCCCCTCATTAACACTGGTGTTGATTTAACCAAGACCCCTCTCCCTTTCCCCCCCTCATTAACACTGGTGTTGATTTAACCAAGACCCCTTTCCCCCTCTCATTAACACTGGTGTTGATTTAACCAAGACCCCTCTCCCTTTCCCCTCATTAACACTGGTGTTGATTTAACCAAGACCCCTTCCTTTCCCCCCCTCATTAACACTGGTGTTGATTTAACCAAGACCTCTCTCCCTTTCCCCCCCTCATTAACACTGGTGTTGATTTAACCAAGACCCCTCTCCCTTTCCCCTCATTAACACTGGTGTTGATTTAACCAAGACCCCTCTCCCTTTCCCCCCCTCATTAACACTGGTGTTGATTTAACCAAGACCCTTCTCCCTTTCTCCTCATATACACTGGTGTTGATTTAACCAAGACCCTTCTCCCTTTCTCCTCATTAACACTGGTGTTGATTTAACCAAGACCCCTCTCCCTTTCCCCTCATTAACACTGGTGTTGATTTAACCAAGACCCCTCTCCCTTTCCCCCCCTCATTAACACTGGTGTTGATTTAACCAAGACCCCTTTCCCCCCCTCATTAACACTGGTGTTGATTTAACCAAGACCTCTCTCCCTTTCTCCTCATTAACACTGGTGTTGATTTAACCAAGACCCCTTCCCTTCCCCCCCTCATTAACACTGGTGTTGATTTAACCAAGACCCCTCTCCCTTTCTCCTCATTAACACTGGTGTTGATTTAACCAAGACCCCTCTCCCTTTCCCCCCCTCATATACACTGGTGTTGATTTAACCAAGACCCCTTCCTTTCCCCCTCTCATTAACACTGGTGTTGATTTAACCAAGACCCCTCTCCCTTTCTCCTCATATACACTGGTGTTGATTTAACCAAGACCCCTCTCCCTTTCCCCCCCTCATATACACTGGTGTTGATTTAACCAAGACCCCTCTCCCTTTCCCCCTCTCATTAACACTGGTGTTGATTTAACCAAGACCCCTTCCCTTTCTCCTCATATACACTGGTGTTGATTTAACCAAGACCCCTCTCCCTTTCCCCTCATTAACACTGGTGTTGATTTAACCAAGACCCCTCTCCCTTTTCCCCTCTCATTAACACTGGTGTTGATTTAACCAAGACCTCTCTCCCTTTCTCCTCATTAACACTGGTGTTGATTTAACCAAGACCCCTCTCCCTTTCCCCCCCTCATTAACACTGGTGTTGATTTAACCAAGACTTCTCTCCCGGGTGTTGATTTAACCAAGACCTCCTCCCTCATTAACACTGGTGTTGATTTAACCAAGACCTCTCTCCCTTTCTCCTCATTAACACTGGTGTTGATTTAACCAAGACCCCTCTCCCTTTCCCCTCATTAACACTGGTGTTGATTTAACCAAGACTTCTCTCCCTTTCCCCTCATTAACACTGGTGTTGATTTAACCAAGACCTCTCTCCCTTTCATCCTTGCAGTTCTGTTGTGACCAAAGACATGTGCCCGCCATATTAAACTAGACTAGTGCTTTTGGATGAACAGTAAGGGGGGAGAGGGTCTGTGTGCGTGTCTCCGCCGGTCTAACTCATCTTCCTGTATATATCTCTGTGCACATGGCTTTGGCATGTCATTCTTCCTCTCTTGTTTGAAGACAGACATAACTGGCCAGTTATTCTCTCAGCATCTGATCTGAATCGCAGTGAGCGTAACTGTCCTCTCTCTGGTCTGTCCTTATACCTTTGGCTAAGTGTGTGTCTGATTTACTTGCATGTGCGTGTTGTGTTCTGGGAAAGATGTGAAATGTGGCTGAGTTAAATTAATGTGTAGTGGTGTGTGTGTTGTGTTCTGGGAAATATGTGACACGTGGCTATGTTAAATGAATGTGTAGTGGTGTGTGTGTGTGTTGTGCTGGGAGTAGTCTGAAGTTGTTCAATGTGTTTCTGTTAGTGAGTTTGTGGCATGTGGGTCTGGATGGAATGCCACGACTACAGACTAGATTATCTTTAATCTACAGTGCTTTCGGAAAGTATTCAGACCCCTTGACGGTTTCCACATTTTGTTACGTTACAGCCTTATTCTAAAATGGATTAAATAAATCGCAAATCCTCATCAATCTACACACAATACCCCATAATGACAAATCGAAAACAAGGTTTTAGAAATGTTTGCAAATCTATTAAAAATTCAAAAACAGATACCTTATTTACATAAGTATTCAGACCCTTTGCTATGAGACTCAATTGAGCTCAGGTGCATCCTGTTTATATTGATCATCCTTGAGATGTTTCTGCAACTTAATTGGAGTCGACCTTTGGTAAGTCAAATGATTGGGCATGATTTGGAAAGGCACACACCTGTCTATATACAGTTGACAGTGCATGTCAGATCTAAAACCAAGCCATGAGGTTGAAGGAATTGTCCATAGAGCTCCGAGACAGGATTGTGTCGAGACACAGATGTGGGGAAGGGTACCAAAACATTTCTGCAGCATTGATGGTCCCCAAGAACACAGTGGAACCACCAAGACTCTTCCTAGAGCTGGCCGCCCAGCCAAACGGAGCAATCGAGGGAGAAGGGCCTTGGTCAGGGAGCTGACCAAGAACCCGATGGTCACTTTGACAGAGCTCCAGAGTTCCTCTGTGGAGATTGGAAAACCTTCTAGAAGGACAACCACCTCTGCAGCATTCCACAAATCAGGCCTTTATGGTAGGGTGGCCAGACAGAAGCCACTCTTCAGTAAAAGGTACATGACAGACCACTTGGAGTTTGCCAAAAGGCATCTAAAGGACTCACACCATGAGAAGCAAGATTCTCTGGTCTGATGAAACCAAGATTGAACTCTTTGGCCTGAATGCCAAGCGTCACGTCTGGAGGAAACCTGGCAGCATCATGCTGTGGGGATGGTTTTCAGCTGCAAGGACTAGTCAGGATCAAGGGAAAGATGAATGGAGCAAATTAGAGAGAGATCCTTGATTAAAACCTACTCCAGAGGGCTGAGGACCTCAGACTGGGGTGAAGGTTCATCGTCCATTAGGACAATGACCCTAAGCACACAGCCAAGACAATGCCAGAGTGGCTTCGGGACAAGTCTCTGAAAGTCCTTAAGTGGCCCAACCAGTGCCCGGACTTGAACCCGATCAAACATCTCTGGAGAGACCTGAAAATAGCTGTGCAGCAACGCTCCCCATCCAACCTGACAGAGCTTGGGAGGATCTGCAGAGAAGAGTGTGTTTGTGTATGTGTCAGCCATGATATGTCTATGAAAAGGACTGGGTGTGTCAGAGAGAGAGACCAGGTTAATGGGATGGCAGAGTGAAAGAGAGAGCTGCTCATAATGAAGTGATTAGCCATCTAACAAAGAAGACATTTAAGAGATGGAGAGTGTGTGTCTGTGTGTGTGCGTTCTCTGAATGTGTAATGTGTGTGTGTTCTTTGTTGGGTGTGTGTGAATGAAAACTCTGCACACACCGACTCTCGTGAACGGGTGTGTATGAATGGCACATCCTGTTTGGTCGTGTCTATGTGACTGTTTGAATGACTGAAGTTGAACATATCCTGTTTGGTCATGTTTGTGTGACTGAATGACTGAAGTTGAACAAATCCTGTTTGGACATGTTTGTGTGACTGAATATGACTGAAGTTGAACATATCCTGTTTGGTTGTGTCTACGTGATTGTTTGAATGACTGAAATTGAAATTGGCTGTGTGACTGTTTGAATGTTATCTATTGTGTTCTCATCATTTGAATGTATCCTGGGTGGATATTTCAATGTATTTTAATATTGTATCTTGAAGATCTAGCTAGGCTCTGGAGCATATCATTGTTTGCCATTGAAGTCACGTTGATGTTTTTGGGCCCCTAAGAATGTGTCTTATTGTTACTGTCCCTAGTGTCGGCCTGCGTACCTCATCCAGATCTGGGTTCAAATGTTATTATATTATTCAATTACTTTCAGACATTTCAAAGGAAGTATTTGGATATATTTTTTCTTTGAAAACACATGTAGTTGAATATCGGAATGTATTTGGAAATACACTTTTGGGAATTATTTGCTTTCATAAAAAAATTATGAAATACCAAAAGTGTTTTTTCAAATACAAATGTTTAATTACTTAATGTATTTGAGTGAGGTCTGTTTGGTCCTGGGTATTTGAAATAATGTATTTGGAATTACCTTTCTGAAAATAGTTTATGCTATTTATTGGAAGTTATTTGAAAAATAGCTTATTTGGCCGCAGTATTTGAAAATACTCAAATACAGATAAAATAAGTATTTAAATAACAAATATCCCACATGAAACTGTATCTGTGTCAATCTGAGTCTCAATCTTTCAGCTATAAACTCAATTCCTCCAGACTGTCTATTTAATTACCAGAAACTAGGAGTCACCTAGTATCTTTGTGGCTTTCTTGACCTTTAGTACAAAAGCATCATGGTCTCCTTCACTTCCTCATTAAGATGTTGTTTGTAGTGTGTGTGTGTGTGTGAGAGAGAGAGAGAGATAAAGGGTTGGGGGTAATGCAACACAGAAACAGAAAGAAAGTCGGTGGACAAAGTTGAGGGGGCGTATAATTGGCCGACCATTGCCAGACGACACAGCGCCATTTACATTGATTCTGTAATGAGCCCAGGACCAATCAGAACACAGATGCTCGGTTCTCAGGGACTGTGATTGGATGGCTGGAGGTTCTGTTGGTCGGTCTCCAGGTAGCATAGTGGACCCTGGAGAATATCCACCCCCGGGAGGGACGATGGAGGGGGGCGACGTGACCTCGCTACAGGAAAAGAGGGATAAACTCAAACACGTTTCTCCCCCGCTCCCTCTATATTTCCATGTGTTTACCTCTATCCATTCTTCTCTCTTCCTATCATTATTATTTTCCCCTCATTACCCCTCTATCTCGTTCTTCCTCCACATCCTTCTCTCCCTCCGTCCCTCTCTCGTTGTTCTTCTCTGGCTGTTAAGGAGCAACAGGACTGCCAGGCAGGGATCAGTTTTAAATGAGCATCCTCTTTCTGTAAAGCTGCTATGGTGGGTCTCTTTCTGATTAGTGTCGCCGTCTCTATTTCGCCCCCTCTCTCTCTCTGTTTCTCTCTCTCTCTGTCTCTCTCTGTTTCTCTCTCTCTCTGTCTCTCTCTGTTTCTCTCTTGCTCTCTGTCTGCTTCTCTGTCTCTGGCTCTCTATGTTTCTCTCTCTGTCTCTCTCTGTTTCTCTCTTGCTCTCTGTCTGTCTGTTTCTCTCTGTCTCTGTTTCTCTCTCTCTGGAATTCTGAGAAAAGTGGAGTAAAGCTGAAGTTTGTTTGGAAAGGCTTATTCTAACTTTTTCCTCTCCCTGAGAGAAGAGAGTTTTGGCATTGACTTATTCCAAATACCCTCTCCAGGATACCATTCCAGAGAGAGAAAGGGTAGCACTGACTGATGAAAAATAATGTTTTGGCTGGCCTGTCTGGAATGGATTTTTGTGTGTGTGTAGAGAGACCCATTCTGGGTCTTATCTCCCTGTCTCAGTCATCATGTCTGTATGTGATTTCTCTGATTTCAATTATCCAGCTTCTTGTACAACAGGTTCCACGTGACACAATTAACACGGGCCACCAAATGTCACTCAGTTGGTTGATGGCAGAGCAAATCGGTTGACATCTCCATTGTAGTCTTGTAGGCTCCCTCTGGCCCCTCCATGTAACCCATCTTACATAAGCAGCAACACCTGAGCATTCAAGAAAGTAGGTTATGTCTGAAATGGCACCCCATTCCCTATATAGTGCATGAATAGGGGGCCATTTGTGACTCGCATAGATCTACTACATCCTCTTATGTTACCAGCATGTGTCACATGTCAGGAACATCCACAGTAGAACGAGGAAGGGTGTTGTGTATGTCTTGGGGACATATATGTAACGCATTAAAACGGGGCGGTCCATCTCATTTTGCCCCAGGGGCCGCGTTTGGTTTACAACAACGTCCAAAGTTCCGCACTGAAAATTGGTTATATTTCCTTGCCATCAATTTTTTTATTGTCCTCTCCGTCGTTTTGGTCATTTTCGATTGTCACGGACTGTCTAAAGATGTTTAGTGAGCTGGAGAGTCAATAAACTGTGTGAATATAGGTCCGTCATTTCAACAGTTTCCATTTGGTTTTGGTCAGGTTCTTTTACTCAACCACCCACGGGCCACATGTTTGACACCCCTGCGTTAACGTGCTGTGGCGTATCTGTTTAGAAAGAAGCGGTCTCAGGGGGATTGAGAGCACACTGCGCTGCAAAGAAAAGCCACCCAATTAAGCTCTTCTTTCCGCCCCCGATTCTCTGAGCGCACAGGAACAAAGTCAACTTGGCCTACATATTCACTGTGAACGTGATCCACTCCCGTCCATGCACTCTGAAAAAGACTTGAATGTTTGTGCTGTGCAGTATGCTAGATCTGAGGGCGTCGAATGTAGACCAGCTTAAGCATGACATCCTTTCATAAACCTGACTTGATCCTCCATAGACTTATGCAAATCAACAGAAGGATGAACTCTGTGATGAAAGGGTGTGTGGCCCCTGAAGGTTTTTTTTAAAGGAAATATTCTAGAAGAAAAGACAATTGTCTATTTTTAGATTCAAGTGGTGACTGAATGAACCGGAGCTCTACCATCATCATCCCTATATATTAGAGATTGGAGAAACAATCTGAAATTCTCCTGACACTTCATTCTTAGCTCTCGTCATGCAACGATCATACACCTCTCCCAGAGGATAATATTTATGGACTAAGAATAAATGTGTGAATGATGCTAAAGCTGCTATGCCATTTTTATAAGTGTGTGAAGATCAATTGCAAGTCTTTCCACTGCTTTTGTCACATGCAAATCTATCTCTGTCGCTGCTTTAGACTAGAATAACCCCACACCACCACCCCACTATATCCCCACACTACCACCCCACTATATCCCCACACCACCCCTCCGCTATATCCCCACACTACCACCCCACTATATCCCCACACCACCCCTCCGCTATATCCCCACACTACCACCCCACTATAACCACCACCCCACTATAACCCCACACCACCCCTCCACTATATCCCCACACCACCACCCCACTATAACCACCACCCCACTATAACCCCACACCACCACCCCACTATATCCCCACACCACCACCCCACTATATCCCCACACCACCACCCCACTATATCCCCACACCACCCCTCCACTATATCCCCACACCAACACCCCACTATATCCCCACACCACCACCCCACTATATCCCCACACCAACACCCCACTATATCCCCACACCACCACCCCACTATATCCCCACACCACCCCTCCACTATATCCCCACACTACCACCCCACTATAACCCCACACTACCACCCTACCATAACCACACCACCATAACACCCCACCACAACCCCACACCACGATCACCCCACACCACCATATCACCACACCAAGATAACCCCACACCACAATAACACCCCACCAAGATCACCCCACACCACCAAATCACCCCACCAAGATCACCATAACCCCACACCACCATAACATCACACCACCACCCCACACCACCATTTCCCCACACCACCATAACCCCACACCATCATAACTCCACACCACCATAACCCCACACCATCATAACTCCACACCACCATAACCCCACACCATCATAACTCCACACCACCATAACCCCACACCATCATAACTCCACACCACCATAACCCCACACCATCATAACTCCACACCACCATAACCCCACACATCATAAAACCACCCCACCATAACCCCACACCACGATATCACCCCACCACAACCCCACAACACAATATCACCCCACACCACGATATCACCCCACCAAGATCAACGCACACCACCAAATCACCCCACCAAGATCACCCCATACCACCAAATCACCACACCACGATAACACCACACGACGATAACCCCACGATAACCCCACACCATCATAACTCCACACCACCATAACCCCACACATCATAAAACCACCCCACCATAACCCCACACCACGATATCACCCCACCACAACCCCACAACACAATATCACCCCACACCACGATATCACCCCACCAAGATCACCCCACACCACCAAATCACCCCACCAAGATCACCCCACACCACCATAACCCCACACCACGATAAAACCACCCCACCATAACCACACCACCATAACACCCCACCACAACCCCACACCACGATATCAACCCACCAAGATAACCCCACACCACAATAACACCCCACCAAGATAACCCCACACCAAGATCACACCACCAAATCACCCCACCAAGATCACCATAACCCCACAATAACCCCACACCACCATTTCCCCACACCACCATTTCCCCACACCACCATAACCCCACACCATCATAACCCCACACCACCATAACCCCACACCACGATAAAACCACCCCACCACAACCCCACACCACAATATCATCCCACACCAAGATCACCCCACACCACCAAATCACACCTCCAAGATCACCCCACACCACCAAATCACACCTCCAAGATCACCCCACACCACCAAATCACCAACCACGATAACCCCACACCACCATAACCCCACACCACCATAACATCACACCACCATAACCCCATACCACCACCCCACCATAACCCCACACCACCATAACCCCACACCACACCACCATCACCATAACCCCACACCACGATAACATCCCGCCACAATAACACCCCACCACAACCCCACACCACAAGATCACCCCACACCACCATAAAACCCCACACCACCATAACACCCCACACCACCATAAAACCCCACACCACCATAAAACCCCACACCACCATAACACCCCACACCACCATAACACCCCACCAAGATCACACCACCAAATCACCACACCAAGATCACCCCACACCACCAAATCACCACACCACCATAACCCAATACCACCACCCCACCATAACACCATAACCCCACATCACGATAACTCCACACCATGATAAACCCACATCACAATAACCCCACACCACGATAAAACCACCCCACCATAACCACACCACCATAACACCCCACCACAACCCCACACAACAATATCACCCCACACCACGATATCACCCCACCAAGATCACCCCACACCCCCATATCACCCCACCAAGTAACTCCACACCACAATAACACCCCACCAAGATCACCCCACACCACCAAATCACCCCACCAAGATCACCATAACCCCACAATAATCCCACAATAACCCCACACCACCATAACATCACACCACCATTTCCCCACACCACCATTTCCCCATACCACGATAACCCCACACCACGATAAAACCACCCCATCATAACCCCACCACCATAACACCCCACCACAACCCCACACCACACCACCACCACACCACCACAACCCCACACCACCACAACCCCACACCACACCACCACAACCCCACACCACACCACCACAACCCCACACCACACCACCACAACCCCACACCGCAATAACACACCACCACAACCCCACACCGCAATAACACACCACCACAACCCCACACCGCAATAACACACCACCACAACCCCACACCACGATTAAACCACCCCACCATAACACCACACCACGATTCATCCACCACCACCATAACATCACCCCACCACGATTACCCCACACCATGATAAACGCACACCACCATAACCCCACACCACCACCTGACCGTCCTCCAAATCAATCTGTTTCACTTCTCAAATGTTGAAACACATTTATATTTGAGCCTTCATCCTAATCCTAATGTCACAGCTCATCCCACGGGATCAGTTCTGTACAGAAAGATGTCCGTGTTTATTTCTGATGGCAGCAGGGGGAAGGTCTCTCTTTCTCTAGTCTCTGCACCAGGCTGAGCTGAGGGAAGATGCCACCAGAATATCAATAAGACCCAAGAGTCACACTCAACGCCGTAACTCACTCACACACAATGCACCAAATTCTACACACTCATTTTACCATGTGTTAAGGCTGTGGGGATTAATAGTAGGGACTGTAGTATAAGCATGCTATGTTTCAGTGATAGTTGGTTTTCTAGTGGTAGTACTGTTGATGATGCTACTGATGTTGTATTTGATAAAGCCTGTGGTATGTATCAATGTGTTAAGCCCTAGTTGTCTCTGGAGTCAGGAACCACTGACCAATTTCTCCCTTGATCTCCAAAGTGTGTGTGTGTGTGTGTGTGTGTCTGTCTCTTTGTGTGAGAGAGACCCTTCCTCCTGCCCTCTATGTATCTATATTGATGAAGATGAAGGAGTTGCCAGTCGATTCACCTACAACAGCTGAGCCTGCAGCTCTGTGTGTGTGTGTTGTGTGTCTGTCTGTCTGTCTACGGGGTCTTGTGTGTGTGAGAGTATCTGGGGCATAACAATTATTGTGGGGTTGGTTGGTGGTAGACGGGGATATTGGGTTAAACTGTAGTCAGACTAACTCAGAGACATTTATATCAGTTCAAGTCAGATGGAAGTCCCAGACAAAATGGCACCTGATTCACTACAGTGTTCCCTGTAAATGTCAGTCGGGAGGTAGGCCTCCTTACATAAGCTACCCGTTCACACATTGAAGAGTGTTGAAGACAGGTTATTCCTAGTCCGTGTGAATTCTTCCCTTGTTCTTTGTGTATAGAGACTGTCCTCTGCTTCTTAGACTGGGCCCACACACACATACACACACACACACTCTTAGGCCCTCTGTGGCAGTCTGGCTGGTTAGTCTCTGTTCATGCTCCATATTAACATTCTGGCAGTAGAGCCTCTTAAAGGGCTTAGTCCTCTCAGAGCTGCTGAGGGAGCGATGAAAGAGAGGAGGAGGAGCAAGTTGTGGGAGAAGAGACAGTATAGAGGGAAAGAGAGAGAAGGGGGAGCAGAGGGAGAGAAAGAAAAGCAGGGGAATAGAGGAGTATTTGAGGGTTAGCACTATTGTCATTGTTAAATAGCTTAAGGAAAATGGAGGACTCTGGCTTTGAAGAGTCATGAAAGGAGGTGGAATTGTGTTTTTCCTTTGGTGTATTAGACTCCCAAATGAAGTGCTGAGTGCACACACACATTCACACAACAAACCCTAAAATACACCTGCCCTGTGAAGGACATATTAACAGGGATGCCATCACCACTTTGGCTCTCTAACCACGGTTACCATGTCCTCTAGCTACTGAGCATCAGCAGAACCTTAATCCCCACCTTCTTTCTCCTGCTGACTTCCTGCTCTCTCTCTACCTCTCTCACGTTCATCTCTCTCTCTTTCTAGTCTCTGTTTCCTTCCTTTTCCAACTCTGTTTTCATTCCTTTCCACCCTCTCGCTTCCTCACTCCCTCTCACTGCCCCCACCCCAGGTCCCAGTCGGTCTGTGTATAAAGTGGAGCAGTCATTGTGTATCATGTATAATGAAGGAGACACAAAGAGCAGTGGACAGGACCGTTCTCTGGCCCAGTGAAATGCCAGGCAATCAGCCATGACCTTTCAGAGGCAAGAACGCAAGAAACAGTAACGATGTCAGTGGACAGACCACAAGGTCACATTTGGGCCAGAGGGAAGACGAACAGGGCTCTAAGAGAGAGAGAGCTCCTATAATGTTATGATCTGTGTGTATGGAGAGACACTAGTTCCAGGAGAGCAGTGGGTTAGACTACAATACATGAGAAATGTATTTGAGCGATCAGGCCCACGTATAGAGGGATGAGACATTGATGTACAGGGTCCCTATATAGGTCCTTATATAACATGCAATAAGTGATTTATAGGACCTCAACGGGAAAGAGATGCTGAGGGCAGGACACAGAAGCATGTTGGCATTTGTTGGGATGACTCATGTACTGGAGATAGCTCTGCAGAGTGGTCACTAGCTGGCACAGCCACAAAGTCATATAAGCGGATTTTAAACCTAACCTTAAACCTAAACTTAACCACACTGCTAACCCTAATGCCTAAACCTAACCTTAAAATATGACCAAAAAGCGAATATTTGTTTTCATGCTGTTTTTACAATATAGCCAATTTTGACTTTGCAGCTGACCCATCTAGCGGAAATCGATCAGTGCAACCTCCAGGGCAAATAAACGGCAACCTCCATGACAATAAACGTCAACCTACGACACTGAGAGGAAGGATAGGACAGGGAGAGTGAGCGATGGCACCACCGCTGAAATGGAGTGAAATGGAGTCAAGACAGCGAGGTGGGATGAGACCGTGTCAATGGATCAGGGGGTATAATGCTGTATTAAATCCCATTCTGTAGCTGTCTTACAGTAAGCAGCTTACAGTCCCTCTGCAGGCCTGGTCTTTATGAAGGGACAGAGACTGGACAAAGACAAACCACAGTGGAGACCTTGGGACGGAGAAGGCAGGGTGGGTCCTATCGCTGTCTGTTCTCTGTTCTTACTCTACCTATCTCAATCCATCCTTCACACATGAAAAAATACTATGGTTTTCTCTGTACTGTTTTTGAAGTGAATACTGTAGTGTTTACTGTAGTATTGCAGACATGACTGTAGTATTTACAGTTTTCTATAGTATAAATACTGTAGTAAAAAAAACTGTTGAATTTACTATAGTATTAACTCTGACATATCAGTGGGGCCTTTCTCCTTGAGGAAGACGACTGGACAAATACTCAAGGCACATTTTCTATAACCTGTAGGTAGGTAGGACTGGAGCTTCTGCTCTTTTCTGTAACCTGTAGGTAGGTAGGACTGGAGCTTCTGCTCTTTTCTGTAACCTGTAGGTAGGTAGGACTGGAGCTTCTGCTCTTTTCTGTAACCTGTAGGTAGGTAGGACTGGGGTCTGAACAGAGATTTCAGAGCTTCTGCTCTTTTCTATAACCTGTAGGGAATAGAATATATGGTCGATACTTGGCATGTACAGTTGAAGTCGGAAGTTTACATAAACTTTAGCCAAATACATTTAAATACATCCACAGGTACACCTCCAATTGACTCAAACGATGTAAATTATCCTATCAGAAGCTTCTAACGCCATGACATAATTTTCTGGAATTTTCTAAGCTGATTAAAGACACAGTCAACTTAGTGTATGTAAACTTTTGACCCACTGGAATTGTGATACAGTGAATTATAAGTGAAATAATCTGTTCGTAAATAATTGTTGGACTTGTGTCATGCACAAAGTAGATGTCCTAACCGACTTGCCAAAACTATAGTTTGTTAACAAGAAATTTGTGGAGTGGTTGAAAAACGAGTTTTAATGACTCCAACCTAAGTGTATGTAAACATCCGACTTCAACTGTAGGTTTCTCACTTACGGGATATGGGGGAGGGGAATGGACACGGTATATGTAAATGAAATAATTTAGTATTTACTATAGTGCTTTTCTGGACTGGACTGTTTTTGTGGACATTACTGTAGTCTTTAGCTACACATATGATTGAGGGATACAGCAGTATGTAGTATGGTACCAGTACCAGGGGTGTCAAACTCATTTTACCCCAAGGGCCACATTCGGTTTTCAACGAGGGCCGCGCATAATTTTTAAATATTTCCTTTGTCAAAATGTGCTAAAAATAGTCCTCTATCCATCATTTTGCGAGATGGACATTCAAGAAAGTGTACGAATATCACTAGACAGTCAGGGATCACCAAACATCTCTCTCTGTTCAGTGAAGTACAGTGTAACAGTGCTAACAGACAGGCCCTGGCACCGTATGAGTAACTGCATGATTTCTCCGGTCTCATCTGCCCATACATGATACCGCAAATGTAGCTAGTCGCCTCGAGTTTTGGGGAAACGGCGGGATGGTGGGGTTGCCATGGACACTGAGGCTGTGGCGCTCGCTTGGCGAAACGACGACATCTGTCACTTGGCGGCACACAGTAGACATGAATATTTGAGCTTGATGAACACCGACATATGACACTTCCCAGCAGAACCCTGATTCAGAACCTGTTATTTCACATGGGAAAATAGAGGAGATGGAAGCAGACGGCAATGCATTCAAATCTCATTATCTGACATATTTGTGTCCCAATTGTCTCATCTCTATAACTATGATTCATTATAACATTACACGGTTGTTTTTGATCGACAAAACCAAGGACCTAATAGTTTGTTCTCTTATTCTGGCCGATAGTAGTATTATTGGGTCCCAGGAAGCCATTCCTACCATCCACGAATTATGTCGTTCGGATTGTCTCTTCATCGTGATGGTTTTCACACCTGTCCCAGAGGTTCCGACCAACAGTATGTTCCATTATGGGCCTTGGTACTGAAACCACTGCCGCTTAACAGAGTACTGCTGAAAGCTCTGAGTGTAGCCCTGTTTGAGTTGAGCTGTTTGAGGAGCCTGGAATTCCCTAGCTCCAACGCCGGGTGGAATATGAGGTCAGCTATGAATGGATGGGGTTTATTCGGAAGGAGCGGAGGGTAATAAGTGGGAGAAGGGGGTGCTGAACCTAACCAATTAACCTTCGTTCACTTTCGGGTTATGTCAGGGCTTGTTTAAGGACTGGCTGATTGCTGGACTAGGAGCCTCAGCAGGTTAAAGATCCGATATGATCCGCTGTAGCCTCCATTGTTAACTTATATTTATGAGCAATTTACAAGTCTTATTTGATGTTGAACAAAAGGTTTAGGCTGTTCCAAGCCTGTTTCTATTAAAGTTATTTGTGTAGTTATTATCATCATATTATACTCACAGTGGGACCTTTGTAAATGTTATTATTCAGGCCTTGGTCAATGTAGCCTACTCCTGCTGTATGTTTCACACTCTCTGAAAGAAAGGTGTTATCTAGAACCGAAAAGGGTTCTTCAGCTGTCCCCCTTTGAAGAACCCCTTTTGGTTCTACATAAAACTAAATGGTTCTATCTGGAACCGAAAAGGGTTCTTTCTACCTGGGAAAAAAAATAGTTATCCTATGGGGACAGCAGCAGAACCCTTTTGGAACCCTTTTATCCCTAAGAGTGCAGTATCTAATTCCATGGCTGTAGTTTAGGTTTCCTAAGAGTGCAGTATCTAATTCCATGGCTGTAGCTTAGGTTTCCTAAGAGTGCAGTATCTAATTCCATGGCTGTAGCTTAGGTTTCCTAAGAGTGCAGTATCTAATTCCATGGCTGTA